>NW_028295154.1:0-204640 GCF_964341445.2 Mesoplodon mirus | reverse complement strand
TCATCACAAGGTTCTGTGACCTTTGTAACCACAATGCTCCATGAACTTTTCATCACAATTCACAGTGACCCTTGTCATCACAATGCTCCATGTCTTTGTCAGAACAATGCTCCATGACCATTGTCTTCACAATGTACCACGCACATTTCATCACAACGGTCCACAACCTTGTCAATACAATGCTCCATAATCCTTGTAATCACAATGGTCCATGCACTTCTCATCAAAATGCTCTCTCACCAGAAATATCACAGTGTTCCATGACTAGTCATCACAATACACCCTCACCCCTGTAATCACAATGTTCCATGACCCTGTCATCACACTGCTACATCCCCTTATCATCACAATGTTCCATGACCCCTGACATCACAATGTTCCATAACACCTGTCATCAAAATGCTCCATGATCCTTTTCATCCCAAAGCTCCAAGACCCCTGACATCACAATGTTCTATAACACCTGCCATCAAAATATTCCATTACACTTTTCATCAAATTGCTGCATGGCCCGGTCATCAAAATGCTCCCTGCACTTCTCATCACAATGCACCATGCCCTTGTCATCAAAATGCTCCATGACTTGTCATCACAAAACTCCATGACCCTTGGCATCACAATGCTCCATGTCATTGTCATCACAATGCTCCATGAACCCTCTCATAACATTGCTCAATGCCCTTGTCATCACAAAGCTCCATGACACTTATCATCACAATGCTCCATGCCCTTGTCATCGCAATGCTCCATGCCCTTGTCATTACAATCCTGCATGACCCATGTATCATAGTGTTCCGTACCCTTGTCATCACAATGCTCCATGCCCACTCTCACCACAATAATCCATGAAATATTTCAGACCAATGTTCCATGCCCTTCTCATCACAATGCTCCATTACCTCTGTCATAACAATGCACCATGACCCTTGCCATCACAATGTTCCACGGCCTAGTCATCACAAGGTTCCATGACACTTGTCATCACAATGCTGAAGGCCCCTGTAATCACAATGCTCCTTGCCCTTGTCATCACAAAGCTCCATGACGCATGTCATCAGAAAGTTCCATGGCCTTCTCATCACAATGCTCCATGCCCTTGTCATCACAATGCTCCAAGACCTTTGTAAACACAATGCTCCATGCCCCTTTTCATCTCAATGCTCCATGAACCCTGCCATCACAATGCACCATGCCCATCATCATAATGCTTCAGGCTATTGTCATCACAATGAAATCAATATTCTCCATGACTTCTGTCATCATAATGCTCCAAACACTTGTGATCACAATGTTCCATAACACTTATCATCACAACACCCCATGACGCTCATCATCACAATTTTCCATGGTCTTCTCTTCACAATGCTCCATGATCTTTGTCATAACAATGCTCAATACACTTGTCATCACAAGGCTCCCGGACACTTGTCGTCAGTATGCTCCTTGAACCCTGTCATGACAAGGCTCCATGCCTTTGTCATCACAATAATCCATGCCCTTTTCATCACAATGCTCCAAGATCCCTGTAATCACAATGATCCATGCCCTTGTCATCAAAAAGCTCCATGACGCATGTCATCAGAATGCTTCATGGCCTTCTCATCATAATGCTCCATGCCCTTGTCATCACAATGCTCCAAGACCCCTGTAATCACAATGCTCCATCCCCCTTTTCATCAGAATGCTCCATGAGACTTGTCATCACAAGTCTCCATGGTCTTCTCCTCACAATGCTCCAGGACCTTGTCATCACCATGCTCCATTCCCTTGTCATCACAATGCTCCATGACCCCTGTCATCACAGTAGTCCATTAACATTTTCAGCCCAATGCTCCACGACCTACTCATCACAATGCTCCATGGCCAATATCTTCACAATGCTCCATGACCACTGTTATCACAACACTCCATGACAACTGACAACAAAATGATCTGGGACTCTTGTCATCACAATGCTCCATTCCCTAGTCATCACAATGCTCCATGACCCCTGTCATCACAACACTCCATGAACTTTTTCAGCCCAGTGCTCCATGACCCTTGTCATCACAATGATCCATGCCCTTGTCATCCCAGTGCTCCATGACCCCTGTATTCACAATGCTCCGTGACGCTTGTCATCACAGTGCTCCATGACACATGTCATCACAATGCTCCATGCCTTTGTCAGCAAAATGCTATATGACCTTTCCATTACAATGCTCTATGCGCTTGTCATCAAAATACTCCATTTCCATTGTCATCACCATCCTCCATGAACCTTGGGATCACATTGCTTCATGCCCTTGTCATCACAATGCTCCCTACTCCTTGAAATGAAAATGATCCATGACCTCTGTCATCACAATACTCCAAACCATTGTGATCACAATGTTCCATAACACTTGTCATCACAATGCTCCATGAACTTTGTCATCACCATTCTCAATACACTTGTCATCACAATGCTCCCTGACACTTGTCATCAGAATGCTCCTTGAACCCTGTCACGAAAAGGCTCCATGCCTTTTTCATCACAATGCCCCATGCCGTTTTCATCAAAATGATCCATGCCATTGTCATCAAAATACTCCACAAGCTTGTCATCAGAATGCTCCATGACACATGTCATTACAATTCTCCACGCACTTGTCAGCACAATGCTCCCTGACCCTTGTCATCACAATGCTCCAAGCCATTGTCATCACAATGCTCCATTACTTTTGTCATCAGAATCCTCCATGACACTTGGCATCACTATGCTCCATGCCATTGTCATCACAATGGGCCATTACATATGTCATCACAATGGTCCCTGACACCTGTCTTCACAATACTGCATGGCCTGGTCATCACAATGCTCCATGCCGTTGTCATCACAATGCGCCATTCTAACTGTCATCACAATAATCCATGAAATTTATTAGACCAATGTTCCATGCCCTTGTCATCACAATGCTCCATGCCCTAGTTATCACAATGCTCCATGACCCCTGTCATCACAATGCTCCGTGACACCAATCATCACAATGCTTCATGACCTTTGTCATCACAATGGTCCATGCCCTGGTCATCAACAGTCTCTGTGACCTTTTTAACCACAATGCTCCATGAACTTTGCATCACAATGCTCTTTGAACCTTATCATCACAATGCTCCATGCGCTTGGCAGCACAATGCTCCATGACACATGTCATCACAATGCACCATGTGCTTGTCATCACAGTGCTCCACAATCTTGTCATCACAGTGCTCCATAAAATTTGTCATCACAATGCTCCATGCACTTCTCATCAAAATGCTCTCTCACCACTGATATCACAATGCTACATCACTATTTGTCACAATACTCCGTCACTCCTGTCATCACAATGCTACATGCACTTATCTTCACAATGTTCGATGACCCCTGACATCACAATGTTCCATAACACCTGTCATCAAAATGTTCCATGACACTTTTCATCAAATTGCTCAAAGACCCAGTCATCAGAATGTTCCCTGCCTTTCTCATCACAATGCACAACGCCCTTGCCATCAAAATGCTCCATGACCTTTGTCATCACAAAGATCCATGACCCTTGGCATCACAATGCTCCATGCCCTTGTCATCACAATGCTCCATGACTTGTCATCACAATCCTCCATGACCCATGACACATGTATCACAGTGTTCCATGCCCTAGTCATCACAATGCTCCAAGACCCCTGTAATCACAATGCTCCATGCCCCTTTTCATCAGAATGCTCCATGAGACTTGTCATGAGAAATCTCCATGGTCTTCTCATCACAATGCTCCTGGACCTTGTCATCACCATGCTCCATTCCCTTCTCATCACAATGCTCCATGACCCCTGTCATCAAAATAATCCATGAATATTTTCAGCCCAATGCTCCAAACCCTTGTGATCACAATGTTCCATAACACTTGTCATCACAACGCTCCATGATGCCTGTCATCACAATACTCCATGCTCTTTTCATCACAATGCTCCATGACCTTTGTCATCACAATTCTCAATACACTTGTCATCACCAGGCTCCCTGACACTTGTCATCAGTATGCTCCTTGAACCCTGTCAGGAAAAGGCTCCATGCCTTTTTCATCACAATGCCCCATGCCGTTTTCATCACAATGCTCCTTGCCATTGTCATCAAAATACTCCACAAGCTTGTCATCAGAATGCTCCATGACCCTTGTCATCACATTTCTCCATGCACTTGTCAGCACAATGCTCCCTGACCCTTGTCATCACAATGCTCCAAGCCATTGTCATCACAATGCTCCATTACCTTTGCCATCAGAATCCTCCATGACACTTGGCATCCCAATGCTCCATGCCATTGTCATCACAATGGGCCATTACTTATGTCATCACAATGCTCCCTGACACCTGTCTTCACAATACTGCATGACCTGGCCATCACAATGCTCCATGCCCTTGTCTTCACAATGCGCCATTCCAACTGTCATCGCAATAATCCATGAAACTTATTAGACGAATGCTGCTTGCCCTGGTCATCCCAATGCTCCATGCCCTTGTTATCACAATGCTCAATGACCCCTGCCATCACAATGATCTTTGACTGCAGTCATCACAATGCTTCATGACCTTTGTCACCACAATGGGCCATGCCCTCGTCATCATCACTCTCTGTGAGCTTTTTAACCAAAATGATCCATGAACTTTTCATCACAATGCTCTTTGACCCTTGTCATCACAATGCTCTATGCCTTTCTCAGCACAATGCTCCATGACCCTTGTCATCACAATGCTCCATGCGCTTGTCAGCACAATGCTCCATGACACATGTCATCACAATGCTCCATGACCCCTGTCATCACAGTGCTCCGTGACTCCAATCATCAGAATGATTCATAACGTTTTTCATCACAATGATCCATGCCCGTGTCATCACAAGGTTCTGTGACCTTTGTAACCACAATGCTCCATGAACTTTTCATCACAATTCACAGTGACCCTTGTCATCACAATGCTCCATGTCTTTGTCAGAACAATGCTCCATGACCATTGTCTTCACAATGTACCACGCACATTTCATCACAACGGTCCACAACCTTGTCAATACAATGCTCCATAATCCTTGTAATCACAATGGTCCATGCACTTCTCATCAAAATGCTCTCTCACCAGAAATATCACAGTGTTCCATGACTAGTCATCACAATACACCCTCACCCCTGTAATCACAATGTTCCATGACCCTGTCATCACACTGCTACATCCCCTTATCATCACAATGTTCCATGACCCCTGACATCACAATGTTCCATAACACCTGTCATCAAAATGCTCCATGATCCTTTTCATCCCAAAGCTCCAAGACCCCTGACATCACAATGTTCTATAACACCTGCCATCAAAATATTCCATTACACTTTTCATCAAATTGCTGCATGGCCCGGTCATCAAAATGCTCCCTGCACTTCTCATCACAATGCACCATGCCCTTGTCATCAAAATGCTCCATGACTTGTCATCACAAAACTCCATGACCCTTGGCATCACAATGCTCCATGTCATTGTCATCACAATGCTCCATGAACCCTCTCATAACATTGCTCAATGCCCTTGTCATCACAAAGCTCCATGACACTTATCATCACAATGCTCCATGCCCTTGTCATCGCAATGCTCCATGCCCTTGTCATTACAATCCTGCATGACCCATGTATCATAGTGTTCCGTACCCTTGTCATCACAATGCTCCATGCCCACTCTCACCACAATAATCCATGAAATATTTCAGACCAATGTTCCATGCCCTTCTCATCACAATGCTCCATTACCTCTGTCATAACAATGCACCATGACCCTTGCCATCACAATGTTCCACGGCCTAGTCATCACAAGGTTCCATGACACTTGTCATCACAATGCTGAAGGCCCCTGTAATCACAATGCTCCTTGCCCTTGTCATCACAAAGCTCCATGACGCATGTCATCAGAAAGTTCCATGGCCTTCTCATCACAATGCTCCATGCCCTTGTCATCACAATGCTCCAAGACCTTTGTAAACACAATGCTCCATGCCCCTTTTCATCTCAATGCTCCATGAACCCTGCCATCACAATGCACCATGCCCATCATCATAATGCTTCAGGCTATTGTCATCACAATGAAATCAATATTCTCCATGACTTCTGTCATCATAATGCTCCAAACACTTGTGATCACAATGTTCCATAACACTTATCATCACAACACCCCATGACGCTCATCATCACAATTTTCCATGGTCTTCTCTTCACAATGCTCCATGATCTTTGTCATAACAATGCTCAATACACTTGTCATCACAAGGCTCCCGGACACTTGTCGTCAGTATGCTCCTTGAACCCTGTCATGACAAGGCTCCATGCCTTTGTCATCACAATAATCCATGCCCTTTTCATCACAATGCTCCAAGATCCCTGTAATCACAATGATCCATGCCCTTGTCATCAAAAAGCTCCATGACGCATGTCATCAGAATGCTTCATGGCCTTCTCATCATAATGCTCCATGCCCTTGTCATCACAATGCTCCAAGACCCCTGTAATCACAATGCTCCATCCCCCTTTTCATCAGAATGCTCCATGAGACTTGTCATCACAAGTCTCCATGGTCTTCTCCTCACAATGCTCCAGGACCTTGTCATCACCATGCTCCATTCCCTTGTCATCACAATGCTCCATGACCCCTGTCATCACAGTAGTCCATTAACATTTTCAGCCCAATGCTCCACGACCTACTCATCACAATGCTCCATGGCCAATATCTTCACAATGCTCCATGACCACTGTTATCACAACACTCCATGACAACTGACAACAAAATGATCTGGGACTCTTGTCATCACAATGCTCCATTCCCTAGTCATCACAATGCTCCATGACCCCTGTCATCACAACACTCCATGAACTTTTTCAGCCCAGTGCTCCATGACCCTTGTCATCACAATGATCCATGCCCTTGTCATCCCAGTGCTCCATGACCCCTGTATTCACAATGCTCCGTGACGCTTGTCATCACAGTGCTCCATGACACATGTCATCACAATGCTCCATGCCTTTGTCAGCAAAATGCTATATGACCTTTCCATTACAATGCTCTATGCGCTTGTCATCAAAATACTCCATTTCCATTGTCATCACCATCCTCCATGAACCTTGGGATCACATTGCTTCATGCCCTTGTCATCACAATGCTCCCTACTCCTTGAAATGAAAATGATCCATGACCTCTGTCATCACAATACTCCAAACCATTGTGATCACAATGTTCCATAACACTTGTCATCACAATGCTCCATGAACTTTGTCATCACCATTCTCAATACACTTGTCATCACAATGCTCCCTGACACTTGTCATCAGAATGCTCCTTGAACCCTGTCACGAAAAGGCTCCATGCCTTTTTCATCACAATGCCCCATGCCGTTTTCATCAAAATGATCCATGCCATTGTCATCAAAATACTCCACAAGCTTGTCATCAGAATGCTCCATGACACATGTCATTACAATTCTCCACGCACTTGTCAGCACAATGCTCCCTGACCCTTGTCATCACAATGCTCCAAGCCATTGTCATCACAATGCTCCATTACTTTTGTCATCAGAATCCTCCATGACACTTGGCATCACTATGCTCCATGCCATTGTCATCACAATGGGCCATTACATATGTCATCACAATGGTCCCTGACACCTGTCTTCACAATACTGCATGGCCTGGTCATCACAATGCTCCATGCCGTTGTCATCACAATGCGCCATTCTAACTGTCATCACAATAATCCATGAAATTTATTAGACCAATGTTCCATGCCCTTGTCATCACAATGCTCCATGCCCTAGTTATCACAATGCTCCATGACCCCTGTCATCACAATGCTCCGTGACACCAATCATCACAATGCTTCATGACCTTTGTCATCACAATGGTCCATGCCCTGGTCATCAACAGTCTCTGTGACCTTTTTAACCACAATGCTCCATGAACTTTGCATCACAATGCTCTTTGAACCTTATCATCACAATGCTCCATGCGCTTGGCAGCACAATGCTCCATGACACATGTCATCACAATGCACCATGTGCTTGTCATCACAGTGCTCCACAATCTTGTCATCACAGTGCTCCATAAAATTTGTCATCACAATGCTCCATGCACTTCTCATCAAAATGCTCTCTCACCACTGATATCACAATGCTACATCACTATTTGTCACAATACTCCGTCACTCCTGTCATCACAATGCTACATGCACTTATCTTCACAATGTTCGATGACCCCTGACATCACAATGTTCCATAACACCTGTCATCAAAATGTTCCATGACACTTTTCATCAAATTGCTCAAAGACCCAGTCATCAGAATGTTCCCTGCCTTTCTCATCACAATGCACAACGCCCTTGCCATCAAAATGCTCCATGACCTTTGTCATCACAAAGATCCATGACCCTTGGCATCACAATGCTCCATGCCCTTGTCATCACAATGCTCCATGACTTGTCATCACAATCCTCCATGACCCATGACACATGTATCACAGTGTTCCATGCCCTAGTCATCACAATGCTCCAAGACCCCTGTAATCACAATGCTCCATGCCCCTTTTCATCAGAATGCTCCATGAGACTTGTCATGAGAAATCTCCATGGTCTTCTCATCACAATGCTCCTGGACCTTGTCATCACCATGCTCCATTCCCTTCTCATCACAATGCTCCATGACCCCTGTCATCAAAATAATCCATGAATATTTTCAGCCCAATGCTCCAAACCCTTGTGATCACAATGTTCCATAACACTTGTCATCACAACGCTCCATGATGCCTGTCATCACAATACTCCATGCTCTTTTCATCACAATGCTCCATGACCTTTGTCATCACAATTCTCAATACACTTGTCATCACCAGGCTCCCTGACACTTGTCATCAGTATGCTCCTTGAACCCTGTCAGGAAAAGGCTCCATGCCTTTTTCATCACAATGCCCCATGCCGTTTTCATCACAATGCTCCTTGCCATTGTCATCAAAATACTCCACAAGCTTGTCATCAGAATGCTCCATGACCCTTGTCATCACATTTCTCCATGCACTTGTCAGCACAATGCTCCCTGACCCTTGTCATCACAATGCTCCAAGCCATTGTCATCACAATGCTCCATTACCTTTGCCATCAGAATCCTCCATGACACTTGGCATCCCAATGCTCCATGCCATTGTCATCACAATGGGCCATTACTTATGTCATCACAATGCTCCCTGACACCTGTCTTCACAATACTGCATGACCTGGCCATCACAATGCTCCATGCCCTTGTCTTCACAATGCGCCATTCCAACTGTCATCGCAATAATCCATGAAACTTATTAGACGAATGCTGCTTGCCCTGGTCATCCCAATGCTCCATGCCCTTGTTATCACAATGCTCAATGACCCCTGCCATCACAATGATCTTTGACTGCAGTCATCACAATGCTTCATGACCTTTGTCACCACAATGGGCCATGCCCTCGTCATCATCACTCTCTGTGAGCTTTTTAACCAAAATGATCCATGAACTTTTCATCACAATGCTCTTTGACCCTTGTCATCACAATGCTCTATGCCTTTCTCAGCACAATGCTCCATGACCCTTGTCATCACAATGCTCCATGCGCTTGTCAGCACAATGCTCCATGACACATGTCATCACAATGCTCCATGACCCCTGTCATCACAGTGCTCCGTGACTCCAATCATCAGAATGATTCATAACGTTTTTCATCACAATGATCCATGCCCGTGTCATCACAAGGTTCTGTGACCTTTGTAACCACAATGCTCCATGAACTTTTCATCACAATTCACAGTGACCCTTGTCATCACAATGCTCCATGTCTTTGTCAGAACAATGCTCCATGACCATTGTCTTCACAATGTACCACGCACATTTCATCACAACGGTCCACAACCTTGTCAATACAATGCTCCATAATCCTTGTAATCACAATGGTCCATGCACTTCTCATCAAAATGCTCTCTCACCAGAAATATCACAGTGTTCCATGACTAGTCATCACAATACACCCTCACCCCTGTAATCACAATGTTCCATGACCCTGTCATCACACTGCTACATCCCCTTATCATCACAATGTTCCATGACCCCTGACATCACAATGTTCCATAACACCTGTCATCAAAATGCTCCATGATCCTTTTCATCCCAAAGCTCCAAGACCCCTGACATCACAATGTTCTATAACACCTGCCATCAAAATATTCCATTACACTTTTCATCAAATTGCTGCATGGCCCGGTCATCAAAATGCTCCCTGCACTTCTCATCACAATGCACCATGCCCTTGTCATCAAAATGCTCCATGACTTGTCATCACAAAACTCCATGACCCTTGGCATCACAATGCTCCATGTCATTGTCATCACAATGCTCCATGAACCCTCTCATAACATTGCTCAATGCCCTTGTCATCACAAAGCTCCATGACACTTATCATCACAATGCTCCATGCCCTTGTCATCGCAATGCTCCATGCCCTTGTCATTACAATCCTGCATGACCCATGTATCATAGTGTTCCGTACCCTTGTCATCACAATGCTCCATGCCCACTCTCACCACAATAATCCATGAAATATTTCAGACCAATGTTCCATGCCCTTCTCATCACAATGCTCCATTACCTCTGTCATAACAATGCACCATGACCCTTGCCATCACAATGTTCCACGGCCTAGTCATCACAAGGTTCCATGACACTTGTCATCACAATGCTGAAGGCCCCTGTAATCACAATGCTCCTTGCCCTTGTCATCACAAAGCTCCATGACGCATGTCATCAGAAAGTTCCATGGCCTTCTCATCACAATGCTCCATGCCCTTGTCATCACAATGCTCCAAGACCTTTGTAAACACAATGCTCCATGCCCCTTTTCATCTCAATGCTCCATGAACCCTGCCATCACAATGCACCATGCCCATCATCATAATGCTTCAGGCTATTGTCATCACAATGAAATCAATATTCTCCATGACTTCTGTCATCATAATGCTCCAAACACTTGTGATCACAATGTTCCATAACACTTATCATCACAACACCCCATGACGCTCATCATCACAATTTTCCATGGTCTTCTCTTCACAATGCTCCATGATCTTTGTCATAACAATGCTCAATACACTTGTCATCACAAGGCTCCCGGACACTTGTCGTCAGTATGCTCCTTGAACCCTGTCATGACAAGGCTCCATGCCTTTGTCATCACAATAATCCATGCCCTTTTCATCACAATGCTCCAAGATCCCTGTAATCACAATGATCCATGCCCTTGTCATCAAAAAGCTCCATGACGCATGTCATCAGAATGCTTCATGGCCTTCTCATCATAATGCTCCATGCCCTTGTCATCACAATGCTCCAAGACCCCTGTAATCACAATGCTCCATCCCCCTTTTCATCAGAATGCTCCATGAGACTTGTCATCACAAGTCTCCATGGTCTTCTCCTCACAATGCTCCAGGACCTTGTCATCACCATGCTCCATTCCCTTGTCATCACAATGCTCCATGACCCCTGTCATCACAGTAGTCCATTAACATTTTCAGCCCAATGCTCCACGACCTACTCATCACAATGCTCCATGGCCAATATCTTCACAATGCTCCATGACCACTGTTATCACAACACTCCATGACAACTGACAACAAAATGATCTGGGACTCTTGTCATCACAATGCTCCATTCCCTAGTCATCACAATGCTCCATGACCCCTGTCATCACAACACTCCATGAACTTTTTCAGCCCAGTGCTCCATGACCCTTGTCATCACAATGATCCATGCCCTTGTCATCCCAGTGCTCCATGACCCCTGTATTCACAATGCTCCGTGACGCTTGTCATCACAGTGCTCCATGACACATGTCATCACAATGCTCCATGCCTTTGTCAGCAAAATGCTATATGACCTTTCCATTACAATGCTCTATGCGCTTGTCATCAAAATACTCCATTTCCATTGTCATCACCATCCTCCATGAACCTTGGGATCACATTGCTTCATGCCCTTGTCATCACAATGCTCCCTACTCCTTGAAATGAAAATGATCCATGACCTCTGTCATCACAATACTCCAAACCATTGTGATCACAATGTTCCATAACACTTGTCATCACAATGCTCCATGAACTTTGTCATCACCATTCTCAATACACTTGTCATCACAATGCTCCCTGACACTTGTCATCAGAATGCTCCTTGAACCCTGTCACGAAAAGGCTCCATGCCTTTTTCATCACAATGCCCCATGCCGTTTTCATCAAAATGATCCATGCCATTGTCATCAAAATACTCCACAAGCTTGTCATCAGAATGCTCCATGACACATGTCATTACAATTCTCCACGCACTTGTCAGCACAATGCTCCCTGACCCTTGTCATCACAATGCTCCAAGCCATTGTCATCACAATGCTCCATTACTTTTGTCATCAGAATCCTCCATGACACTTGGCATCACTATGCTCCATGCCATTGTCATCACAATGGGCCATTACATATGTCATCACAATGGTCCCTGACACCTGTCTTCACAATACTGCATGGCCTGGTCATCACAATGCTCCATGCCGTTGTCATCACAATGCGCCATTCTAACTGTCATCACAATAATCCATGAAATTTATTAGACCAATGTTCCATGCCCTTGTCATCACAATGCTCCATGCCCTAGTTATCACAATGCTCCATGACCCCTGTCATCACAATGCTCCGTGACACCAATCATCACAATGCTTCATGACCTTTGTCATCACAATGGTCCATGCCCTGGTCATCAACAGTCTCTGTGACCTTTTTAACCACAATGCTCCATGAACTTTGCATCACAATGCTCTTTGAACCTTATCATCACAATGCTCCATGCGCTTGGCAGCACAATGCTCCATGACACATGTCATCACAATGCACCATGTGCTTGTCATCACAGTGCTCCACAATCTTGTCATCACAGTGCTCCATAAAATTTGTCATCACAATGCTCCATGCACTTCTCATCAAAATGCTCTCTCACCACTGATATCACAATGCTACATCACTATTTGTCACAATACTCCGTCACTCCTGTCATCACAATGCTACATGCACTTATCTTCACAATGTTCGATGACCCCTGACATCACAATGTTCCATAACACCTGTCATCAAAATGTTCCATGACACTTTTCATCAAATTGCTCAAAGACCCAGTCATCAGAATGTTCCCTGCCTTTCTCATCACAATGCACAACGCCCTTGCCATCAAAATGCTCCATGACCTTTGTCATCACAAAGATCCATGACCCTTGGCATCACAATGCTCCATGCCCTTGTCATCACAATGCTCCATGACTTGTCATCACAATCCTCCATGACCCATGACACATGTATCACAGTGTTCCATGCCCTAGTCATCACAATGCTCCAAGACCCCTGTAATCACAATGCTCCATGCCCCTTTTCATCAGAATGCTCCATGAGACTTGTCATGAGAAATCTCCATGGTCTTCTCATCACAATGCTCCTGGACCTTGTCATCACCATGCTCCATTCCCTTCTCATCACAATGCTCCATGACCCCTGTCATCAAAATAATCCATGAATATTTTCAGCCCAATGCTCCAAACCCTTGTGATCACAATGTTCCATAACACTTGTCATCACAACGCTCCATGATGCCTGTCATCACAATACTCCATGCTCTTTTCATCACAATGCTCCATGACCTTTGTCATCACAATTCTCAATACACTTGTCATCACCAGGCTCCCTGACACTTGTCATCAGTATGCTCCTTGAACCCTGTCAGGAAAAGGCTCCATGCCTTTTTCATCACAATGCCCCATGCCGTTTTCATCACAATGCTCCTTGCCATTGTCATCAAAATACTCCACAAGCTTGTCATCAGAATGCTCCATGACCCTTGTCATCACATTTCTCCATGCACTTGTCAGCACAATGCTCCCTGACCCTTGTCATCACAATGCTCCAAGCCATTGTCATCACAATGCTCCATTACCTTTGCCATCAGAATCCTCCATGACACTTGGCATCCCAATGCTCCATGCCATTGTCATCACAATGGGCCATTACTTATGTCATCACAATGCTCCCTGACACCTGTCTTCACAATACTGCATGACCTGGCCATCACAATGCTCCATGCCCTTGTCTTCACAATGCGCCATTCCAACTGTCATCGCAATAATCCATGAAACTTATTAGACGAATGCTGCTTGCCCTGGTCATCCCAATGCTCCATGCCCTTGTTATCACAATGCTCAATGACCCCTGCCATCACAATGATCTTTGACTGCAGTCATCACAATGCTTCATGACCTTTGTCACCACAATGGGCCATGCCCTCGTCATCATCACTCTCTGTGAGCTTTTTAACCAAAATGATCCATGAACTTTTCATCACAATGCTCTTTGACCCTTGTCATCACAATGCTCTATGCCTTTCTCAGCACAATGCTCCATGACCCTTGTCATCACAATGCTCCATGCGCTTGTCAGCACAATGCTCCATGACACATGTCATCACAATGCTCCATGACCCCTGTCATCACAGTGCTCCGTGACTCCAATCATCAGAATGATTCATAACGTTTTTCATCACAATGATCCATGCCCGTGTCATCACAAGGTTCTGTGACCTTTGTAACCACAATGCTCCATGAACTTTTCATCACAATTCACAGTGACCCTTGTCATCACAATGCTCCATGTCTTTGTCAGAACAATGCTCCATGACCATTGTCTTCACAATGTACCACGCACATTTCATCACAACGGTCCACAACCTTGTCAATACAATGCTCCATAATCCTTGTAATCACAATGGTCCATGCACTTCTCATCAAAATGCTCTCTCACCAGAAATATCACAGTGTTCCATGACTAGTCATCACAATACACCCTCACCCCTGTAATCACAATGTTCCATGACCCTGTCATCACACTGCTACATCCCCTTATCATCACAATGTTCCATGACCCCTGACATCACAATGTTCCATAACACCTGTCATCAAAATGCTCCATGATCCTTTTCATCCCAAAGCTCCAAGACCCCTGACATCACAATGTTCTATAACACCTGCCATCAAAATATTCCATTACACTTTTCATCAAATTGCTGCATGGCCCGGTCATCAAAATGCTCCCTGCACTTCTCATCACAATGCACCATGCCCTTGTCATCAAAATGCTCCATGACTTGTCATCACAAAACTCCATGACCCTTGGCATCACAATGCTCCATGTCATTGTCATCACAATGCTCCATGAACCCTCTCATAACATTGCTCAATGCCCTTGTCATCACAAAGCTCCATGACACTTATCATCACAATGCTCCATGCCCTTGTCATCGCAATGCTCCATGCCCTTGTCATTACAATCCTGCATGACCCATGTATCATAGTGTTCCGTACCCTTGTCATCACAATGCTCCATGCCCACTCTCACCACAATAATCCATGAAATATTTCAGACCAATGTTCCATGCCCTTCTCATCACAATGCTCCATTACCTCTGTCATAACAATGCACCATGACCCTTGCCATCACAATGTTCCACGGCCTAGTCATCACAAGGTTCCATGACACTTGTCATCACAATGCTGAAGGCCCCTGTAATCACAATGCTCCTTGCCCTTGTCATCACAAAGCTCCATGACGCATGTCATCAGAAAGTTCCATGGCCTTCTCATCACAATGCTCCATGCCCTTGTCATCACAATGCTCCAAGACCTTTGTAAACACAATGCTCCATGCCCCTTTTCATCTCAATGCTCCATGAACCCTGCCATCACAATGCACCATGCCCATCATCATAATGCTTCAGGCTATTGTCATCACAATGAAATCAATATTCTCCATGACTTCTGTCATCATAATGCTCCAAACACTTGTGATCACAATGTTCCATAACACTTATCATCACAACACCCCATGACGCTCATCATCACAATTTTCCATGGTCTTCTCTTCACAATGCTCCATGATCTTTGTCATAACAATGCTCAATACACTTGTCATCACAAGGCTCCCGGACACTTGTCGTCAGTATGCTCCTTGAACCCTGTCATGACAAGGCTCCATGCCTTTGTCATCACAATAATCCATGCCCTTTTCATCACAATGCTCCAAGATCCCTGTAATCACAATGATCCATGCCCTTGTCATCAAAAAGCTCCATGACGCATGTCATCAGAATGCTTCATGGCCTTCTCATCATAATGCTCCATGCCCTTGTCATCACAATGCTCCAAGACCCCTGTAATCACAATGCTCCATCCCCCTTTTCATCAGAATGCTCCATGAGACTTGTCATCACAAGTCTCCATGGTCTTCTCCTCACAATGCTCCAGGACCTTGTCATCACCATGCTCCATTCCCTTGTCATCACAATGCTCCATGACCCCTGTCATCACAGTAGTCCATTAACATTTTCAGCCCAATGCTCCACGACCTACTCATCACAATGCTCCATGGCCAATATCTTCACAATGCTCCATGACCACTGTTATCACAACACTCCATGACAACTGACAACAAAATGATCTGGGACTCTTGTCATCACAATGCTCCATTCCCTAGTCATCACAATGCTCCATGACCCCTGTCATCACAACACTCCATGAACTTTTTCAGCCCAGTGCTCCATGACCCTTGTCATCACAATGATCCATGCCCTTGTCATCCCAGTGCTCCATGACCCCTGTATTCACAATGCTCCGTGACGCTTGTCATCACAGTGCTCCATGACACATGTCATCACAATGCTCCATGCCTTTGTCAGCAAAATGCTATATGACCTTTCCATTACAATGCTCTATGCGCTTGTCATCAAAATACTCCATTTCCATTGTCATCACCATCCTCCATGAACCTTGGGATCACATTGCTTCATGCCCTTGTCATCACAATGCTCCCTACTCCTTGAAATGAAAATGATCCATGACCTCTGTCATCACAATACTCCAAACCATTGTGATCACAATGTTCCATAACACTTGTCATCACAATGCTCCATGAACTTTGTCATCACCATTCTCAATACACTTGTCATCACAATGCTCCCTGACACTTGTCATCAGAATGCTCCTTGAACCCTGTCACGAAAAGGCTCCATGCCTTTTTCATCACAATGCCCCATGCCGTTTTCATCAAAATGATCCATGCCATTGTCATCAAAATACTCCACAAGCTTGTCATCAGAATGCTCCATGACACATGTCATTACAATTCTCCACGCACTTGTCAGCACAATGCTCCCTGACCCTTGTCATCACAATGCTCCAAGCCATTGTCATCACAATGCTCCATTACTTTTGTCATCAGAATCCTCCATGACACTTGGCATCACTATGCTCCATGCCATTGTCATCACAATGGGCCATTACATATGTCATCACAATGGTCCCTGACACCTGTCTTCACAATACTGCATGGCCTGGTCATCACAATGCTCCATGCCGTTGTCATCACAATGCGCCATTCTAACTGTCATCACAATAATCCATGAAATTTATTAGACCAATGTTCCATGCCCTTGTCATCACAATGCTCCATGCCCTAGTTATCACAATGCTCCATGACCCCTGTCATCACAATGCTCCGTGACACCAATCATCACAATGCTTCATGACCTTTGTCATCACAATGGTCCATGCCCTGGTCATCAACAGTCTCTGTGACCTTTTTAACCACAATGCTCCATGAACTTTGCATCACAATGCTCTTTGAACCTTATCATCACAATGCTCCATGCGCTTGGCAGCACAATGCTCCATGACACATGTCATCACAATGCACCATGTGCTTGTCATCACAGTGCTCCACAATCTTGTCATCACAGTGCTCCATAAAATTTGTCATCACAATGCTCCATGCACTTCTCATCAAAATGCTCTCTCACCACTGATATCACAATGCTACATCACTATTTGTCACAATACTCCGTCACTCCTGTCATCACAATGCTACATGCACTTATCTTCACAATGTTCGATGACCCCTGACATCACAATGTTCCATAACACCTGTCATCAAAATGTTCCATGACACTTTTCATCAAATTGCTCAAAGACCCAGTCATCAGAATGTTCCCTGCCTTTCTCATCACAATGCACAACGCCCTTGCCATCAAAATGCTCCATGACCTTTGTCATCACAAAGATCCATGACCCTTGGCATCACAATGCTCCATGCCCTTGTCATCACAATGCTCCATGACTTGTCATCACAATCCTCCATGACCCATGACACATGTATCACAGTGTTCCATGCCCTAGTCATCACAATGCTCCAAGACCCCTGTAATCACAATGCTCCATGCCCCTTTTCATCAGAATGCTCCATGAGACTTGTCATGAGAAATCTCCATGGTCTTCTCATCACAATGCTCCTGGACCTTGTCATCACCATGCTCCATTCCCTTCTCATCACAATGCTCCATGACCCCTGTCATCAAAATAATCCATGAATATTTTCAGCCCAATGCTCCAAACCCTTGTGATCACAATGTTCCATAACACTTGTCATCACAACGCTCCATGATGCCTGTCATCACAATACTCCATGCTCTTTTCATCACAATGCTCCATGACCTTTGTCATCACAATTCTCAATACACTTGTCATCACCAGGCTCCCTGACACTTGTCATCAGTATGCTCCTTGAACCCTGTCAGGAAAAGGCTCCATGCCTTTTTCATCACAATGCCCCATGCCGTTTTCATCACAATGCTCCTTGCCATTGTCATCAAAATACTCCACAAGCTTGTCATCAGAATGCTCCATGACCCTTGTCATCACATTTCTCCATGCACTTGTCAGCACAATGCTCCCTGACCCTTGTCATCACAATGCTCCAAGCCATTGTCATCACAATGCTCCATTACCTTTGCCATCAGAATCCTCCATGACACTTGGCATCCCAATGCTCCATGCCATTGTCATCACAATGGGCCATTACTTATGTCATCACAATGCTCCCTGACACCTGTCTTCACAATACTGCATGACCTGGCCATCACAATGCTCCATGCCCTTGTCTTCACAATGCGCCATTCCAACTGTCATCGCAATAATCCATGAAACTTATTAGACGAATGCTGCTTGCCCTGGTCATCCCAATGCTCCATGCCCTTGTTATCACAATGCTCAATGACCCCTGCCATCACAATGATCTTTGACTGCAGTCATCACAATGCTTCATGACCTTTGTCACCACAATGGGCCATGCCCTCGTCATCATCACTCTCTGTGAGCTTTTTAACCAAAATGATCCATGAACTTTTCATCACAATGCTCTTTGACCCTTGTCATCACAATGCTCTATGCCTTTCTCAGCACAATGCTCCATGACCCTTGTCATCACAATGCTCCATGCGCTTGTCAGCACAATGCTCCATGACACATGTCATCACAATGCTCCATGACCCCTGTCATCACAGTGCTCCGTGACTCCAATCATCAGAATGATTCATAACGTTTTTCATCACAATGATCCATGCCCGTGTCATCACAAGGTTCTGTGACCTTTGTAACCACAATGCTCCATGAACTTTTCATCACAATTCACAGTGACCCTTGTCATCACAATGCTCCATGTCTTTGTCAGAACAATGCTCCATGACCATTGTCTTCACAATGTACCACGCACATTTCATCACAACGGTCCACAACCTTGTCAATACAATGCTCCATAATCCTTGTAATCACAATGGTCCATGCACTTCTCATCAAAATGCTCTCTCACCAGAAATATCACAGTGTTCCATGACTAGTCATCACAATACACCCTCACCCCTGTAATCACAATGTTCCATGACCCTGTCATCACACTGCTACATCCCCTTATCATCACAATGTTCCATGACCCCTGACATCACAATGTTCCATAACACCTGTCATCAAAATGCTCCATGATCCTTTTCATCCCAAAGCTCCAAGACCCCTGACATCACAATGTTCTATAACACCTGCCATCAAAATATTCCATTACACTTTTCATCAAATTGCTGCATGGCCCGGTCATCAAAATGCTCCCTGCACTTCTCATCACAATGCACCATGCCCTTGTCATCAAAATGCTCCATGACTTGTCATCACAAAACTCCATGACCCTTGGCATCACAATGCTCCATGTCATTGTCATCACAATGCTCCATGAACCCTCTCATAACATTGCTCAATGCCCTTGTCATCACAAAGCTCCATGACACTTATCATCACAATGCTCCATGCCCTTGTCATCGCAATGCTCCATGCCCTTGTCATTACAATCCTGCATGACCCATGTATCATAGTGTTCCGTACCCTTGTCATCACAATGCTCCATGCCCACTCTCACCACAATAATCCATGAAATATTTCAGACCAATGTTCCATGCCCTTCTCATCACAATGCTCCATTACCTCTGTCATAACAATGCACCATGACCCTTGCCATCACAATGTTCCACGGCCTAGTCATCACAAGGTTCCATGACACTTGTCATCACAATGCTGAAGGCCCCTGTAATCACAATGCTCCTTGCCCTTGTCATCACAAAGCTCCATGACGCATGTCATCAGAAAGTTCCATGGCCTTCTCATCACAATGCTCCATGCCCTTGTCATCACAATGCTCCAAGACCTTTGTAAACACAATGCTCCATGCCCCTTTTCATCTCAATGCTCCATGAACCCTGCCATCACAATGCACCATGCCCATCATCATAATGCTTCAGGCTATTGTCATCACAATGAAATCAATATTCTCCATGACTTCTGTCATCATAATGCTCCAAACACTTGTGATCACAATGTTCCATAACACTTATCATCACAACACCCCATGACGCTCATCATCACAATTTTCCATGGTCTTCTCTTCACAATGCTCCATGATCTTTGTCATAACAATGCTCAATACACTTGTCATCACAAGGCTCCCGGACACTTGTCGTCAGTATGCTCCTTGAACCCTGTCATGACAAGGCTCCATGCCTTTGTCATCACAATAATCCATGCCCTTTTCATCACAATGCTCCAAGATCCCTGTAATCACAATGATCCATGCCCTTGTCATCAAAAAGCTCCATGACGCATGTCATCAGAATGCTTCATGGCCTTCTCATCATAATGCTCCATGCCCTTGTCATCACAATGCTCCAAGACCCCTGTAATCACAATGCTCCATCCCCCTTTTCATCAGAATGCTCCATGAGACTTGTCATCACAAGTCTCCATGGTCTTCTCCTCACAATGCTCCAGGACCTTGTCATCACCATGCTCCATTCCCTTGTCATCACAATGCTCCATGACCCCTGTCATCACAGTAGTCCATTAACATTTTCAGCCCAATGCTCCACGACCTACTCATCACAATGCTCCATGGCCAATATCTTCACAATGCTCCATGACCACTGTTATCACAACACTCCATGACAACTGACAACAAAATGATCTGGGACTCTTGTCATCACAATGCTCCATTCCCTAGTCATCACAATGCTCCATGACCCCTGTCATCACAACACTCCATGAACTTTTTCAGCCCAGTGCTCCATGACCCTTGTCATCACAATGATCCATGCCCTTGTCATCCCAGTGCTCCATGACCCCTGTATTCACAATGCTCCGTGACGCTTGTCATCACAGTGCTCCATGACACATGTCATCACAATGCTCCATGCCTTTGTCAGCAAAATGCTATATGACCTTTCCATTACAATGCTCTATGCGCTTGTCATCAAAATACTCCATTTCCATTGTCATCACCATCCTCCATGAACCTTGGGATCACATTGCTTCATGCCCTTGTCATCACAATGCTCCCTGCTCCTTGAAATGAAAATGATCCATGACCTCTGTCATCACAATACTCCAAACCATTGTGATCACAATGTTCCATAACACTTGTCATCACAATGCTCCATGAACTTTGTCATCACCATTCTCAATACACTTGTCATCACAATGCTCCCTGACACTTGTCATCAGAATGCTCCTTGAACCCTGTCACGAAAAGGCTCCATGCCTTTTTCATCACAATGCCCCATGCCGTTTTCATCAAAATGATCCATGCCATTGTCATCAAAATACTCCACAAGCTTGTCATCAGAATGCTCCATGACACATGTCATTACAATTCTCCACGCACTTGTCAGCACAATGCTCCCTGACCCTTGTCATCACAATGCTCCAAGCCATTGTCATCACAATGCTCCATTACTTTTGTCATCAGAATCCTCCATGACACTTGGCATCACTATGCTCCATGCCATTGTCATCACAATGGGCCATTACATATGTCATCACAATGGTCCCTGACACCTGTCTTCACAATACTGCATGGCCTGGTCATCACAATGCTCCATGCCGTTGTCATCACAATGCGCCATTCTAACTGTCATCACAATAATCCATGAAATTTATTAGACCAATGTTCCATGCCCTTGTCATCACAATGCTCCATGCCCTAGTTATCACAATGCTCCATGACCCCTGTCATCACAATGCTCCGTGACACCAATCATCACAATGCTTCATGACCTTTGTCATCACAATGGTCCATGCCCTGGTCATCAACAGTCTCTGTGACCTTTTTAACCACAATGCTCCATGAACTTTGCATCACAATGCTCTTTGAACCTTATCATCACAATGCTCCATGCGCTTGGCAGCACAATGCTCCATGACACATGTCATCACAATGCACCATGTGCTTGTCATCACAGTGCTCCACAATCTTGTCATCACAGTGCTCCATAAAATTTGTCATCACAATGCTCCATGCACTTCTCATCAAAATGCTCTCTCACCACTGATATCACAATGCTACATCACTATTTGTCACAATACTCCGTCACTCCTGTCATCACAATGCTACATGCACTTATCTTCACAATGTTCGATGACCCCTGACATCACAATGTTCCATAACACCTGTCATCAAAATGTTCCATGACACTTTTCATCAAATTGCTCAAAGACCCAGTCATCAGAATGTTCCCTGCCTTTCTCATCACAATGCACAACGCCCTTGCCATCAAAATGCTCCATGACCTTTGTCATCACAAAGATCCATGACCCTTGGCATCACAATGCTCCATGCCCTTGTCATCACAATGCTCCATGACTTGTCATCACAATCCTCCATGACCCATGACACATGTATCACAGTGTTCCATGCCCTAGTCATCACAATGCTCCAAGACCCCTGTAATCACAATGCTCCATGCCCCTTTTCATCAGAATGCTCCATGAGACTTGTCATGAGAAATCTCCATGGTCTTCTCATCACAGTGCTCCTGGACCTTGTCATCACCATGCTCCATTCCCTTCTCATCACAATGCTCCATGACCCCTGTCATCAAAATAATCCATGAATATTTTCAGCCCAATGCTCCAAACCCTTGTGATCACAATGTTCCATAACACTTGTCATCACAACGCTCCATGATGCCTGTCATCACAATACTCCATGCTCTTTTCATCACAATGCTCCATGACCTTTGTCATCACAATTCTCAATACACTTGTCATCACCAGGCTCCCTGACACTTGTCATCAGTATGCTCCTTGAACCCTGTCAGGAAAAGGCTCCATGCCTTTTTCATCACAATGCCCCATGCCGTTTTCATCACAATGCTCCTTGCCATTGTCATCAAAATACTCCACAAGCTTGTCATCAGAATGCTCCATGACCCTTGTCATCACATTTCTCCATGCACTTGTCAGCACAATGCTCCCTGACCCTTGTCATCACAATGCTCCAAGCCATTGTCATCACAATGCTCCATTACCTTTGCCATCAGAATCCTCCATGACACTTGGCATCCCAATGCTCCATGCCATTGTCATCACAATGGGCCATTACTTATGTCATCACAATGCTCCCTGACACCTGTCTTCACAATACTGCATGACCTGGCCATCACAATGCTCCATGCCCTTGTCATCACAATGCGCCATTCCAACTGTCATCGCAATAATCCATGAAACTTATTAGACCAATGCTCCTTGCCCTGGTCATCACAATGCTCCATGCCCTTTTTAGCACAATGCTCCATGACCCCTGCCATCACAATGATCTGTGACTGCAGTCATCACAATGCTTCATGACCTTTGTCAGCACAATGGGCCATGCCCTCGTCATCATCACTC
This sequence comes from Mesoplodon mirus, assembly GCF_964341445.2. Lineage (NCBI taxonomy): Eukaryota > Metazoa > Chordata > Mammalia > Artiodactyla > Ziphiidae > Mesoplodon > Mesoplodon mirus. Next base: position 180,434 of record NW_028295154.1, on the reverse strand, counting down.
TCTGTGAGCTTTTTAACCAAAATGATCCATGAACTTTTCATCACAATGCTCTTTGACCCTTGTCATCACAATGCTCTATGCCTTTCTCAGCACAATGCTCCATGACCCTTGTCATCACAATGCTCCATGCGCTTGTCAGCACAATGCTCCATGACACATGTCATCACAATGCTCCATGACCCCTCTCATCACAGTGCTCCGTGATTCCAGTCATCAAAATGATTCATAACGTTTTTCATCACAATGATCCATGCCCGTGTCATCATAAGGTTCTGTGACCTTTGTAACCACAATGCTCCATGAACATTTCATCACAATTCACCGTGACCCTTGTCATCACAATGCTCCATGTCTTTGTCAGAACAATGCTCCATGACCATTGTCTTCACAATGTACCACGCGCATTTCATCACAACGGTCCACAACCTTGTCATTGCAATGCTCCATAATCCTTGTAATCACAATGGTCCATGCACTTCTCATCAAAATGCTCTCTCACCAGAAATATCACAGTGTTCCATGACTAGTCATCACAATACACCCTCACCCCTGTAATCACAATGTTCCATGACCCTGTCATCACACTGCTACATCCCCTTATCATCACAATGTTCCATGACCCCTGACATCACAATGTTCCATAACACCTGGCATCAAAATGCTCCATGATCCTTTTCAACCCAAAGCTCCAAGACCGCTGGCATCACAATGTTCTATAACACCTGCCATCAAAATATTCCATTACACTTTTCATCAAATTGCTGCATGGCCCAGTAATCAAAATGTCCCCTGCACTTCTCATCACAATGCACCATGCCCTTTTCATCAAAATGCTCCATGACTTGTCATCACAAAACTCCATGACCCTTGGCATCACAATGCTCCATGTCATTGTCATCACAATGCTCCATGAACCCTCTCATAACATTGCTCAATGCCCTTGTCATCACAAAGCTCCATGACACTTGTCATCACAATGCTCAATGCCCTTCTCATCGCAATGCTCCATGCCCTTGTCATTACAATCCTGCATGACCCATGTATCATAGTGTTCCGTACCCTTGTCATCACAATGCTCCATGCCCACTCTCACCACAATAATCCATGAAACTTTTCAGACCAATGTTCCATGCCCTTCTCATCACAATGCTCCATTACCTCTGTCATAACAATGCACCATGACCCCTTCCATCACAATGTTCCACGGCCTAGTCATCACAAGGTTCCATGACACTTGTCATCACAATGCTGAAGGCCCCTGTAATCACAATGCTCCTTGCCCTTGTCATCACAAAGCTCCATGACGCATGTCATCAGAAAGTTCCATGGCCTTCTCATCACAATGCTCCATGCCCTTGTCATCACAATGCTCCAAGACCTTTGTAAACACAATGCTCCATGCCCCTTTTCATCTCAATGCTCCATGAACCCTGCCATCACAATGCACCATGCCCATCATCATAATGCTTCAGGCTATTGTCATCACAATGAAATCAATATTCTCCATGACCTCTGTCATCATAATGCTCCAAACACTTGTGATCACAATGTTCCATAACACTTATCATCACAACACCCCATGACGCTCATCATCACAATTTTCCATGGTCTTCTCTTCACAATGCTCCATGATCTTTGTCATAACAATGCTCAATACACTTGTCATCACAAGGCTCCCGGACACTTGTCGTCAGTATGCTCCTTGAACCCTGTCATGACAAGGCTCCATGCCTTTGTCATCACAATAATCCATGCCCTTTTCATCACAATGCTCCAAGATCCCTGTAATCACAATGATCCATGCCCTTGTCATCAAAAAGCTCCATGACGCATGTCATCAGAATGCTTCATGGCCTTCTCATCATAATGCTCCATGCCCTTGTCATCACAATGCTCCAAGACCCCTGTAATCACAATGCTCCATCCCCCTTTTCATCAGAATGCTCCATGAGACTTGTCATCACAAGTCTCCATGGTCTTCTCCTCACAATGCTCCAGGACCTTGTCATCACCATGCTCCATTCCCTTGTCATCACAATGCTCCATGACCCCTGTCATCACAGTAGTCCATTAACATTTTCAGCCCAATGCTCCACGACCTACTCATCACAATGCTCCATGGCCAATATCTTCACAATGCTCCATGACCACTGTTATCACAACACTCCATGACAACTGACAACAAAATGATCTGGGACTCTTGTCATCACAATGCTCCATTCCCTAGTCATCACAATGCTCCATGACCCCTGTCATCACAACACTCCATGAACATTTTCAGCCCAGTGCTCCATGACCCTTGTCATCACAATGATCCATGCCCTTGTCATCCCAATGCTCCATGACCCCTGTATTCACAATGCTCCGTGACGCTTGTCATCACAGTGCTCCATGACACATGTCATCACAATGCTCCATGCCTTTGTCAGCAAAATGCTACATGACCTTTCCATTACAATGCTCTATGCGCTTGTCATCAAAATACTCCATTTCCATTGTCATCACAATCCTCCATGAACCTTGGGATCACATTGCTTCATGCCCTTGTCATCACAATGCTTCCTGCTCCTTGAAATCAAAATGATCCATGACCTCTGTCATCACAATACTCCAAACCCTTGTGATCATAAAGTTCCATAACACTTGTCATAACAACACTCCATGATGCCTGTCATCACTATACTCCATGCTCTTTTCATCACAATGCTCCATGACCTTTGTCATCACAATTCTCAATACACTTGTCATCACAATGCTCCCTGACACTTCTCATCAGAATGCTCCTTGAACCCTGTCACGAAAAGGCTCCATGCCTTTTTCATCACAATGCCCCATGCCGTTTTCATCAAAATGATCCATGCCATTGTCATCAAAATACTCCACAAGCTTGTCATCAGAATGCTCCATGACACTTGTCATTACAATTCTCCACGCACTTGTCAGCACTATGCTCCCTGACCCTTGTCATCACAATGCTCCAAGCCATTGTCATCACAATGCTCCATTACTTTTCTCATCAGAATCCTCCATGACACTTGGCATCACTATGCTCCATGCCATTGTCATCACAATGGGCCATTACATATGTCATCACAATGCTCCCTGACACCTGTCTTCACAATACTGCATGGCCTGGTCATCACAATGCTCCATGCCGTTGTCATCACAATGCGCCATTCTAACTGTCATCACAATAATCCATGAAACTTATTAGACCAATGTTCCATGCCCTTGTCATCACAATGCTCCATGCCCTTGTTATCACAATGCTCCATGACCCCTGTCATCACAATGCTCCGTGACTCCAATCATCACAATGCTTCATGACCTTTGTCATCACAATGGTCCATGCCCTGGTCATCAACAGTCTCTGTGACCTTTTTAACCACAATGCTCCATGAACTTTTCATCACAATGCTCTTTGACCCTTGTCATCACAATGCTCCATGCGCTTGGCAGCACAATGCTCCATGACACATGTCATCACAATGCACCATGTGCTTGTCATCACAGTGCTCCACAATCTTGTCATCACAATGTTCCATGCACTTCTCATCAAAATGCTCCCTCACCACTGATATCACAATGCTACATCACTATTTGTCACAATACTCTGTCACTCCTGTCATCACAATGCTACATGCACTTATCATCACAATGTTCGATGACCCCTGACATCACAATGTTCCATAACACCTGTCATCAAAATGTTCCATGACACATTTCATCAAATTTTTCAAAGACCCTGTCATCAGAATGTTCCCTGCCTTTCTCATCACAATGCACAATGCCCTTGCCATCAAAATGCTCCATGACCTTTGTCATCACAAAGATCCATGACACTTGGCATCACAATGCTCCATGCCCTTGTCATCACAATGCTCCATGACTTGTCATCACAATCCTCCATGACCCATGACACATGTATCACAGTGTTCCATGCCCTAGTCTTCACAATGCTCCAAGACCCCTGTAATCACAATGCTCCATGCCCCTTTTCATCAGAATGCTCCATGAGACTTGTCATGAGAAGTCTCCATGGTCTTCTCATCACAATGCTCCTGGACCTTGTCATCACCATGCTCCATTCCCTTCTCATCACAATGCTCCATGACCCCTGTCATCACAATAATCCATGAATATTTTCAGCCCAATGCTCCAAGACCTATTCATCACAATGCTCCATGGCCAATATCATCACAATGCTCCATGACCACTGTCATCACAACACTCCATGACACCCGACAACACAATGACCCGCGACTCTTGTCATCACAATGCTCCATTCCATAGTCATCACAATGCTCCATGACACCTGTCATCACAACACTCCATGAACATTATCAGCCCAGTGCTCCATGACCCTTGTCATCACAATGATCCATGCCCTTGTCATCCCAATGCTCCATGACCCCTGTATTCACAATGCTCCGTGACGCTTGTCATCACAGTGCTCCATGACACATGTCATCACAAAGCTCCATGCTTTTGTCAGCAAAATGCTACATGACCTTGTCATTACAATGCTCTATGAGCTTGTCATCACAATACCCCATTTCCATTGTCATCACAATCCTCCATGAAACTTGGGATCACATTGCTTCATGCCCTTGTCCTCACAATGCTCCATGCTCCTTGAAATCAAAATGATCCATGACCTCTGTCATCACAATGCCTCAAAACCTTGTGATCACAATGTTCCATAACACTTGTCATCACAACGCTCCATGATGCCTGTCATCACAATACTCCATGCTCTTTTCATCACAATGCTCCATGACCTTTGTCATCACAATTCTCAATACACTTGTCATCACAAGGCTCCCTGACACTTGTCATCAGTATGCTCCTTGAACCCTGTCAGGAAAAGGCTCCATGCCATTTTCATCACAATGCCCCATGCCGTTTTCATCACAATGCTCCATGCCATTGTCAACAAAATACTCCACAAGCTTGTCATCAGAATGCTCCATGACCCTTGTCATCACATTTCTCCATGCACTTGTCAGCACAATGCTCCCTGACCCTTGTCATCACAATGCTCCAAGCCATTGTCATCACAATGCTCCATTACCTTTGCCATCAGAATCCTCCATGACACTTGGCATCCCAATGCTCCATGCCATTGTCATCACAATGGGCCATTACTTATGTCATCACAATGCTCCCTGACACCTGTCTTCACAATACTGCATGACCTGGCCATCACAATGCTCCATGCCCTTGTCATCACAATGCGCCATTCCAACTGTCATCGCAATAATCCATGAAACTTATTAGACCAATGCTCCTTGCCCTGGTCATCCCAATGCTCCATGCCCTTGTTATCACAATGCTCAATGACCCCTGCCATCACAATGATCTTTGACTGCAGTCATCACAATGCTTCATGACCTTGGTCACCACAGTGGGCCATGCCCTCGTCATCATCACTCTCTGTGAGCTTTTTAAACAAAATGATCCATGAAATTTTCATCACAATGCTCTTTGACCCTTGACATCACAATGCTCTATGCCTTTCTCAGCACAATGCTCCATGACCCTTGTCATCTCAATGCTCCATGCGCTTGTCAACACAATGCTCCATGACACATGCCATCACAATGCTCCATGACCCCTGTCATCACAATACTCCGTGACTCCAGTCATCAAAATGCTTCATAACGTTTGTCAGCACAATGATCCATGCCCGTGTCATCACAAGGTTCTGTGACCTTTGTAACCACAATGCTCCATGAACTTTTCATCACAATTCACAGTGACCCTTGTCATCACAATGCTCCATGTCTTTGTCAGAACAATGCTCCATGACCATTGTCTTCACAATGTACCATGCGCATTTCATCACAACGGTCCACAACCTTGTCATTGCAATGCTCCATAATCCTTGTAATCACAATGGTCCATGCACTTCTCATCAAAATGCTCTCTCCCCAGAGATATCACAGTGTTCCATGACTAGTCATCACAATACACCCTCACCCCTGTAATCACAATGTTCCATGACACTGTCATCACACTGCTACATCCCCTTATCATCACAATGTTCCATGACCCCTGACATCACAATGTTCCATAAACCCTGTCATCAAAATGCTCCATGATCCTTTTCATCCCAAAGCTCCAAGACCCCTGACATCACAATGTTCTATAACACCTGCCATCAAAATATTCCATTACACTTTTCAACAAATTGCTACATGGCCCAGTCATCAAAATGCTCCCTGCACTTCTCATCACAATGCACCATGCCCTTGTCATCAAAATGCTCCATGACTTGTCATCACAAAGCTCCATGACCCTTGGCATCACAATGCTCCATGTCATTGTCATCACAATGCTCCATGAACCCTCTCATAACATTGCTCAATGCCCTTGTCATCACAAAGCTCCATGACACTTGTCATCACAATGCTCGATGCCCTTCTCATCGCAATGCTCCATGCCCTTGTCATTACAATCCTGCATGACCCATGTATCATAGTGTTCCGTACCCTTGTCATCACAATGCTCCATGCCCACTCTCACCACAATAATCCATGAAACATTTCAGACCAATGTTCCATGCCCTTCTCATCACAATGCTCCATTACCTCTGTCATAACAATGCACCATGACCCCTGCCATCACAATGTTCCACGGCCTAGTCATCACAAGGTTCCATGACACTTGTCATCACAATGCTGAAGGCCCCTGTAATCACAATGCTCCTTGCCCTTGTCATCACAAAGCTCCATGACGCATGTCATCAGAAAGTTCCATGGCCTTCTCATCACAATGCTCCATGCCCTTGTCATCACAATGCTCCAAGACCTTTGTAAACACAATGCTCCATGCCCCTTTTCATCTCAATGCTCCATGAACCCTGCCATCACAATGCACCATGCCCATCATCATAATGCTTCAGGCTATTGTCATCACAATGAAATCAATATTCTCCATGACCTCTGTCATCATAATGCCCCAAACACTTGTGATCACAATGTTCCATAAGACTTATCATCACAACACCCCATGACGCTCATCATCACAATTTTCCATGGTCTTCTCTTCACAATGCTCCATGATCTTTGTCATCACAATGCTCAATACACTTGTCATCACAAGGCTCCTGGACACTTGTCGTCAGTATGCTCCTTGAACCCTGTCATGACAAGGCTCCATGCCTTTGTCATCACAATAATCCATGCCCTTTTCATCACAATGCTCCAAGATCCCTGTAATCACAATGATCCATGCCCTTGTCATCAAAAAGCTCCATGACGCATGTCATCAGAATGCTTCATGGCCTTCTCATCATAATGCTCCATGCCCTTGTCATCACAATGCTCCAAGACCCCTGTAATCACAATGCTCCATCCCCCTTTTCATCAGAATGCTCCATGAGACTTGTCATCACAAGTCTCCATGGTCTTCTCCTCACAATGCTCCAGGACCTTGTCATCACCATGCTCCATTCCCTTGTCATCACAATGCTCCATGACCCCTGTCATCACAGTAGTCCATTAACATTTTCAGCCCAATGCTCCACGACCTACTCATCACAATGCTCCATGGCCAATATCTTCACAATGCTCCATGACCACTGTTATCACAACACTCCATGACAACTGACAACAAAATGATCTGGGACTCTTGTCATCACAATGCTCCATTCCCTAGTCATCACAATGCTCCATGACCCCTGTCATCACAACACTCCATGAACATTTTCAGCCCAGTGCTCCATGACCCTTGTCATCACAATGATCCATGCCCTTGTCATCCCAATGCTCCATGACCCCTGTATTCACAATGCTCCGTGACGCTTGTCATCACAGTGCTCCATGACACATGTCATCACAATGCTCCATGCCTTTGTCAGCAAAATGCTACATGACCTTTCCATTACAATGCTCTATGCGCTTGTCATCAAAATACTCCATTTCCATTGTCATCACAATCCTCCATGAACCTTGGGATCACATTGCTTCATGCCCTTGTCATCACAATGCTTCCTGCTCCTTGAAATCAAAATGATCCATGACCTCTGTCATCACAATACTCCAAACCCTTGTGATCATAAAGTTCCATAACACTTGTCATAACAACACTCCATGATGCCTGTCATCACTATACTCCATGCTCTTTTCATCACAATGCTCCATGACCTTTGTCATCACAATTCTCAATACACTTGTCATCACAATGCTCCCTGACACTTCTCATCAGAATGCTCCTTGAACCCTGTCACGAAAAGGCTCCATGCATTTTTCATCACAATGCCCCATGCCGTTTTCATCAAAATGCTCCATGCCATTGTCATCAAAATACTCCACAAGCTTGTCATCAGAATGCTCCTTGACACTTGTCATTACAATTCTCCACGCACTTGTCAGCACTATGCTCCCTGACCCTTGTCATCTCAATGCTCCAAGCCATTGTCATCACAATGCTCCATTACTTTTGTCTTCAGAATCCTCCATGACACTTGGCATCCCTATGCTCCATGCCATTGTCATCACAATGGGCCATTACATATGTCATCACAATGCTCCCTGACACCTGTCTTCACAATACTGCATGGCCTGGTCATCACAATGCTCGATGCCCTGGTCATCACAATGCGCCATTCTAACTGTCATCACAATAATCCATGAAACTTATTAGACCAATGTTCCATGCCCTTGTCATCACAATGCTCCATGCCCTTGTTATCACAATGCTCCATGACCCCTGTCATCACAATGCTCCGTGACTCCAATCATCACAATGCTTCATGACCTTTGTCATCACAATGGTCCATGCCCTGGTCATCAACAGTCTCTGTGACCTTTTTAACCACAATGCTCCATGAACTTTTCATCACAATGCTCTTTGACCCTTGTCATCACAATGCTCCATGCGCTTTGCAGCACAATGCTCCATGACACGTGTCATCACAATGCACCATGTGCTTGTCATCACAGTGCTCCACAATCTTGTCATCACAATGTTCCATGCACTTCTCATCAAAATGCTCCCTCACCACTGATATCACAATGCTACATCACTATTTGTCACAATACTCTGTCACTCCTGTCATCACAATGCTACATGCACTTATCATCACAATGTTCGATGACCCCTGACATCACAATGTTCCATAACACCTGTCATCAAAATGTTCCATGACACATTTCATCAAATTTTTCAAAGACCCTGTCATCAGAATGTTCCCTGCCTTTCTCATCACAATGCACAATGCCCTTGCCATCAAAATGCTCCATGACCTTTGTCATCACAAAGATCCATGACACTTGGCATCACAATGCTCCATGCCCTTGTCATCACAATGCTCCATGACTTGTCATCACAATCCTCCATGACCCATGACACATGTATCACAGTGTTCCATGCCCTAGTCTTCACAATGCTCCAAGACCCCTGTAATCACAATGCTCCATGCCCCTTTTCATCAGAATGCTCCATGAGACTTGTCATGAGAAGTCTCCATGGTCTTCTCATCACAATGCTCCTGGACCTTGTCATCACCATGCTCCATTCCCTTCTCATCACAATGCTCCATGACCCCTGTCATCACAATAATCCATGAATATTTTCAGCCCAATGCTCCAAGACCTATTCATCACAATGCTCCATGGCCAATATCATCACAATGCTCCATGACCACTGTCATCACAACACTCCATGACACCCGACAACACAATGACCCGCGACTCTTGTCATCACAATGCTCCATTCCATAGTCATCACAATGCTCCATGACACCTGTCATCACAACACTCCATGAACATTATCAGCCCAGTGCTCCATGACCCTTGTCATCACAATGATCCATGCCCTTGTCATCCCAATGCTCCATGACCCCTGTATTCACAATGCTCCGTGACGCTTGTCATCACAGTGCTCCATGACACATGTCATCACAAAGCTCCATGCCTTTGTCAGCAAAATGCTACATGACCTTGTCATTACAATGCTCTATGAGCTTGTCATCACAATACCCCATTTCCATTGTCATCACAATCCTCCATGAAACTTGGGATCACATTGCTTCATGCCCTTGTCCTCACAATGCTCCATGCTCCTTGAAATCAAAATGATCCATGACCTCTGTCATCACAATGCCTCAAAACCTTGTGATCACAATGTTCCATAACACTTGTCATCACAACGCTCCATGATGCCTGTCATCACAATACTCCATGCTCTTTTCATCACAATGCTCCATGACCTTTGTCATCACAATTCTCAATACACTTGTCATCACAAGGCTCCCTGACACTTGTCATCAGTATGCTCCTTGAACCCTGTCAGGAAAAGGCTCCATGCCATTTTCATCACAATGCCCCATGCCGTTTTCATCACAATGCTCCATGCCATTGTCAACAAAATACTCCACAAGCTTGTCATCAGAATGCTCCATGACCCTTGTCATCACATTTCTCCATGCACTTGTCAGCACAATGCTCCCTGACCCTTGTCATCACAATGCTCCAAGCCATTGTCATCACAATGCTCCATTACCTTTGCCATCAGAATCCTCCATGACACTTGGCATCCCAATGCTCCATGCCATTGTCATCACAATGGGCCATTACTTATGTCATCACAATGCTCCCTGACACCTGTCTTCACAATACTGCATGACCTGGCCATCACAATGCTCCATGCCCTTGTCATCACAATGCGCCATTCCAACTGTCATCGCAATAATCCATGAAACTTATTAGACCAATGCTCCTTGCCCTGGTCATCCCAATGCTCCATGCCCTTGTTATCACAATGCTCAATGACCCCTGCCATCACAATGATCTTTGACTGCAGTCATCACAATGCTTCATGACCTTGGTCACCACAGTGGGCCATGCCCTCGTCATCATCACTCTCTGTGAGCTTTTTAAACAAAATGATCCATGAAATTTTCATCACAATGCTCTTTGACCCTTGACATCACAATGCTCTATGCCTTTCTCAGCACAATGCTCCATGACCCTTGTCATCTCAATGCTCCATGCGCTTGTCAGCACAATGCTCCATGACACATGCCATCACAATGCTCCATGACCCCTGTCATCACAATACTCCGTGACTCCAGTCATCAAAATGCTTCATAACGTTTGTCAGCACAATGATCCATGCCCGTGTCATCACAAGGTTCTGTGACCTTTGTAACCACAATGCTCCATGAAATTTTCATCACAATTCACAGTGACCCTTGTCATCACAATGCTCCATGTCTTTGTCAGAACAATGCTCCATGACCATTGTCTTCACAATGTACCATGCGCATTTCATCACAACGGTCCACAACCTTGTCATTGCAATGCTCCATAATCCTTGTAATCACAATGGTCCATGCACTTCTCATCAAAATGCTCTCTCACCAGAGATATCACAGTGTTCCATGACTAGTCATCACAATACACCCTCACCCCTGTAATCACAATGTTCCATGACACTGTCATCACACTGCTACATCCCCTTATCATCACAATGTTCCATGACCCCTGACATCACAATGTTCCATAACACCTGTCATCAAAATGCTCCATGATCCTTTTCATCCCAAAGCTCCAAGACCCCTGACATCACAATGTTCTATAACACCTGCCATCAAAATATTCCATTACACTTTTCAACAAATTGCTGCATGGCCCAGTCATCAAAATGCTCCCTGCATTTCTCATCACAATGCACCATGCCCTTGTCATCAAAATGCTCCATGACTTGTCATCACAAAACTCCATGACCCTTGGCATCACAATGCTCCATGTCATTGTCATCACAATGCTCCATGAACCCTCTCATAACATTGCTCAATGCCCTTGTCATCACAAAGCTCCATGACACTTGTCATCACAATGCTCGATGCCCTTCTCATCGCAATGCTCCATGCCCTTGTCATTACAATCCTGCATGACCCATGTATCATAGTGTTCCGTACCCTTGTCATCACAATGCTCCATGCCCACTCTCACCACAATAATCCATGAAACATTTCAGACCAATGTTCCATGCCCTTCTCATCACAATGCTCCATTACCTCTGTCATAACAATGCACCATGACCCCTGCCATCACAATGTTCCACGGCCTAGTCATCACAAGGTTCCATGACACTTGTCATCACAATGCTGAAGGCCCCTGTAATCACAATGCTCCTTGCCCTTGTCATCACAAAGCTCCATGACGCATGTCATCAGAAAGTTCCATGGCCTTCTCATCACAATGCTCCATGCCCTTGTCATCACAATGCTCCAAGACCTTTGTAAACACAATGCTCCATGCCCCTTTTCATCTCAATGCTCCATGAACCCTGCCATCACAATGCACCATGCCCATCATCATAATGCTTCAGGCTATTGTCATCACAATGAAATCAATATTCTCCATGACCTCTGTCATCATAATGCTCCAAACACTTGTGATCACAATGTTCCATAACACTTATCATCACAACACCCCATGACGCTCATCATCACAATTTTCCATGGTCTTCTCTTCACAATGCTCCATGATCTTTGTCATCACAATGCTCAATACACTTGTCATCACAAGGCTCCCGGACACTTGTCGTCAGTATGCTCCTTGAACCCTGTCATGACAAGGCTCCATGCCTTTGTCATCACAATAATCCATGCCCTTTTCATCACAATGCTCCAAGATCCCTGTAATCACAATGATCCATGCCCTTGTCATCAAAAAGCTCCATGACGCATGTCATCAGAATGCTTCATGGCCTTCTCATCATAATGCTCCATGCCCTTGTCATCACAATGCTCCAAGACCCCTGTAATCACAATGCTCCATCCCCCTTTTCATCAGAATGCTCCATGAGACTTGTCATCACAAGTCTCCATGGTCTTCTCCTCACAATGCTCCAGGACCTTGTCATCACCATGCTCCATTCCCTTGTCATCACAATGCTCCATGACCCCTGTCATCACAGTAGTCCATTAACATTTTCAGCCCAATGCTCCACGACCTACTCATCACAATGCTCCATGGCCAATATCTTCACAATGCTCCATGACCACTGTTATCACAACACTCCATGACAACTGACAACAAAATGATCTGGGACTCTTGTCATCACAATGCTCCATTCCCTAGTCATCACAATGCTCCATTACACCTGTCATCACAACACTCCCTGAATATTTTCAGCCCAGTGCTCCATGACCCTTGTGATCACAATGATCCATGCCCTTGTCATCCCAATGCTCCATGACCCGTGTATTCACAATGCTCCGTGACGCTTGTCATCACAATGCTTCATGACACATGTCATCACAATGCTCCATGCCTTTGTCAGCAAAATGCTACATGACCTTTCAATTACAATGCTCTATGCGCTTGTCATGAAAATACTCCATTTCCATTGTCATCACCATCCTCCATGAACCTTGGGATCACATTGCTTCATGCCCTTGTCATCAAAATGCTCCCTGCTCCTTGAAATCAAAATGATCCATGACCTCTGTCATCACAATACTCCAAACCCTGGTGAACACAAAGTTCCATAACACTTGTCATCACAACGCTCCATGAATCCTGTCATCACTATACTCCATGCTCTTTTCATCACAATGTTCCATGACCTTTGTCATCACAATTCTCATTACACTTGTCATTCCAATGCTCCCTGACACTTGTCATCAGAATGCTCCTTGAACCCTGTCACGAAAAGGCTCCATGCCTTTTTCATCACAATGCCCCATGCCGTTTTCATCAAAATGATCCATGCCATTGTCATCAAAATACTCCACAACATTGTCATCAGAATGCTCCATGACACTTGTCATTACAATTCTCCACGCACTTGTCAGCACTATGCTCCCTGACCCTTGTCATCACAATGCTCCAAGCCATTGTCATCACAAAGCTCCATTACTTTTGTCATCAGAATCCTCCATGACACTTGGCATCACTATGCTCCATGCCATTGTCATCACAATGGGCCATTACACATGGCATCACAATGCTCCCTGACACCTGTCTTCACAATACTGCATGGCCTGGTCATCACAATGCTCCATGCCGTTGTCATCACAATGAGCCATTCTAACTGTCATCACAATAATCCATGAAACTTATTAGACCAATGTTCTATGCCCTGGTCATCACAATGCTCCATGCCATTTTTATCACAATGCTCCATGACCCCTGTCATCATAATGTTCCGTGACTCCAAGCATCACAATGCTTCATGACCTTTGTCATCACAATGGTCCATGCCCTAGTCATCAACAGTCTCTGTGACCTTTTTAACCACAATGCTCCATGAACTTTTCATCACAATGCTCTTTGACCCTTGTCATCACAATGCTCCATGCGCTTGGCAGCACAATGCTCCATGACACATGTCATCACAATGCACCATGTGCTTGTCATCACAGTGCTCCACAATCTTGTCATCACAATGCTCCATGCACTTCTCATCAAAATGCTCTCTCACCACTGATATCACAATGCTACATCACTATTTGTCACAATACTCCGTCACTACTGTCATCACAATGCTACATGCACTTATCATCACAATGTTCGATGACCCCTGATATCACAATGTTCCATAACACCTGTCATCAAAATGATCCATGACACTTTTCATCAAATTGCTCAAAGACCCTGTCATCAGAATGTTCCCTGCCTTTCTCATCACAATGCACAACGCCCTTGCCATCAAAATGCTCCATGACCTTTGTCATCACAAAGATCCATGACGCTTGGCATCACAATGCTCCATGCCCTTGTCATCACAATGCTCCATGACTTGTCATCACAATCCTCCATGACCCATGACACATGTATCACAGTGTTCCATGCCCTAGTCCTCACAATGCTCCAAGACCCCTGTAATCACAATGCTCCATGCCCCTTTTCATCGGAATGCTCCATGAGACTTGTCATGAGAAGTCTCCATGGTCTTCTCATCACAATGCTCCTGGACCTTGTCATCACCATGCTCCATTCCCTTCTCATCACAATGCTCCATGACCCCTGTCATCACAATAATCCATGAATATTTTCAGCCCAATGCTCCAAGACCTATTCATCACAATGCTCCATGGCCAATATCATCACAATGCTCCATGACCACTGTCATCACAACACCCCATGACACCCGACAACACAATGATCCGCGACTCTTGTCATTACAATGCTCCATTCCATAGTTATCACAATGCTCCATGACACCTGTCATCACAACACCCCATGAACATTATCAGCCCAGTGCTCCATGACCCTTGTCATCACAATGATCCATGCCCTTGTCATCCCAATGCTCCATGACCCCTGTATTCACAATGCTCCGTGACGCTTGTCATCACAGTGCTCCATGACACATGTCATCACAATGCTCCATGCGTTTGTCAGCAAAATGCTACATGACCTTGTCATTACAATGCTCTATGCGCTTGTCATCACAATACTCCATTTCCATTGTCATCACAATCCTCCATGAAACTTAGGATCACATTGCTTCTTGCCCTTGTCCTCACAATGCTCCATGCTCCTTGAAATCAAAATGATCCATGACCTCTGTCATCACCATGCTCCAAACCCTTGTGATCACAATGTTCCATAACACTTGTCATCACAACGCTCCATGATGCCTGTCATCACAATACTCCATGCTCTTTTCATCACAATGCTCCATGACCTTTGTCATCACAATTCTCAATACACTTGTCATCACAAGGCTCCCTGACACTTGTCATCAGTATGCTCCTTGAACCCTGTCAGGAAAAGGCTCCATGCCTTTTTCATCACAATGCCCCATGCCGTTTTCATCAGAATGCTCCATGCCATTGTCATCAAAATACTCCACAAGCTTGTCATCAGAATGCTCCATGACCCTTCTCATCACATTTCTCCATGCACTTTTCAGCACAATGCTCCCTGACCATTGTCATCACAATGCTCCAAGCCATTGTCATCACAATCCTCCATTACCTTTGCCATCAGAATCCTCCATGACACTTGGCATCCCAATGCTCCATGCCATTGTCATCACAAAGGGCCATTACATATGTCATCACAATGCTCCCTGACACCTGTCTTCACAATACTGCATGACCTGGCCATCACAATGCTCCATGCCCTTGTCATCACATTGCCCCATTCCAACTGTCATCGCAATAATCCATGAAACTTATAAGACCAATGCTCCTTGCCCTGGTCATCACAATGCTCCATGCCCTTGTTATCACAATGCTCCATGACCCCTGCCATCACAGTGATCTGTGACTGCAGTCATCACAATGCTTCATGACCTTTGTCACCACAATGGGACATGCCCTCGTCATCATCACTCTCTGTGAGCTTTTTAACCAAAATGATCCATGAACTTTTCATCACAATGCTCTTTGACCCTTGACATCACAATGCTCTATGCCGTTCTCAGCACAATGCTCCATGACCCTTGTCATCACAATGCTCCATGCGCTTGTGAGCACAATGCTCCATGACACATGTCATCACAATTCTCCATGACCCCTGTCATCACAATGCTCAGTGACTCCAGTCATCACAATGCTTCATAACGTTTGTCATCACAATAATCCATGCCCGTGTCATCACAAGGTTCGGTGACCTTTGTAACCACAGTGTTCCATGAACTTTTCATCACAATTCACAGTGACCCTTGTCATCACAATGCTCCATGTCTTTGTCAGAACAGTGCTCCATGACCATTGTCTTCACAGTGTGCCACGCATATTTCATCACAAGGATCCACAACCTTGTCATTGCAATGCTCCATAAACCTTGTAATCACAATGGTCCATGCACTTCTCATCAAAATGCTCTCTCACCAGAGATATCACAGTGTTCCATGACTAGTCATCACAATACACCCTCACCCCTGTAATCACAATGTTCCATGACCCTGTCATCACACTGCTACATCCCCTTAGCTTCACAAT
Source organism: Mesoplodon mirus (assembly GCF_964341445.2). NCBI lineage: Eukaryota > Metazoa > Chordata > Mammalia > Artiodactyla > Ziphiidae > Mesoplodon > Mesoplodon mirus. The sequence goes on along the minus strand of NW_028295154.1, from coordinate 163,519 downwards.
GTTCCATGACCCATGACATCACAATGTTCCATAACCCCTGTCATCAAAATGCTCCATGATCCTTTTCATCCCAAAGCTCCAAGACCCCTGACATCACAATGTTCTCTAACACCTGCCATCAAAATATTCCATTACACTTTTCATCAAATTGCTGCATGGCCCGGTCATCAAAATGCTCCCTGCATTTCTCATCACAATGCACCATGCCCTTGTCATCAAAATGCTCCATGACTTGTCATCACAAAACTCCATGACCCTTGGCATCACAATGCTCCATGCCGTTGTCATCACAGTGCTCCATGAACCCTCTCATAACATTGCTCAATGCCCTTGTCATCACAAAGCTCCATGACACTTGTCATCACAATGCTCGATGCCCTTCTCATCGCAATGCTCCATGCCCTTGTCATTACAATCCTGCATGACCCATGAATCATAGTGTTCCCTACCCTTGTCATCACAATGCTCCATGCCCACTCTCATCACAATAATCCATGAAACATTTCAGACCAATGTTCCATGCCCTTCTCATCACAATGCTCCATTACCTCTGTCATAACAATGCACCATGACCCCTGCCATCACAATGTTCCACGAACTAGTCATCACAAGGTTCCATGACACTTGTCATCACAATGCTGAAGGCCCCTGTAATCACAATGCTCCTTGCTCTTGTCATCACAAAGCTCCATGACGCATGTCATCAGAAAGTTCCATGGCCTTCTCATCACAATGCTCCATGCCCGTGTCATCACAATGCTCGAAGACCTTCGTAAACACAATGCTCCATGCCACTTTTCATCTCAATGCTCCATGAACCCTGCCTTCACAATGCACCATGCCCATCATCATAATGCTTCAGGCTATTGTCATCACAATGAAATCAATATTCTCCATGACCTCTGTCATCATAATGCTCCAAACACTTGTGATCACAATATTCCATAAAACTTGTCATCAGAATGCCCCTTGACGCTCGTCATCACAATTATCCATGGTCTTCTCATCACAATGCTCCATTACCTACTCATCACAATGCTCCATGACCCTTGTCATCACAATGATCCATGCCCTTGTCATCCCAATGCTCCATGACCCCTGTATTCACAATGCTCCGTGACACTTGTCATCACAGTGCTCCATGACACATGTCATCACAATTCTCCATGCCTTTGTCAGCAAAATGCTACATGACCTTTTCATTACAATGCTCTATGCGTTTGTCATCACAGTACTCCATTACAATTGTCATCACAATCCTCCATGAACCTTGGGATCACATTGCTTCATGCCCTTTTCATCACAATGCTCCATGCTCCTTGAAATCAAAATGATCCATGACCTCTGTCATCTCAATGCACCAAACACTTGTGATCACAATGTTCCATAACACTTTTCATCACAACGCTCCATGATGCCTGTCATCACGATACTCCCTGCCCTTTTCATCACAATGCTCCATGACATTTGTCATCACAATTCTCAATACACTTTTCATCACAATGCTCCCAGACACTTGTCATCAGAATGCTCCTTGAAACCTGTCACGAAAATTCTCCATGCCTTTTTCATCACAGTGTCCCATGCCGTTTTCATCACAATGCTCGATGTCATTGTCATCAAAATACTCTACAGGTTTGTCTTCAGAATGCTCCATGACCCTTGTCATCATAATTCTCCATACACTTGTCAGCACAATGCTCCCTGACCCTTGTCTTCACAATGCTCCTAGCCATTGTCATCACAGTGCCCCATTACCTTTGTCATCAGAATCCTCCATGACACTTGGCATCACAATGCTCCATGCCATTGTCATCACAATGGGCCATTACATATGTCATCACAATGCTCCCTGACACCTCTCTTCACAATACTGCATGACCTGGTCATCACAATGCTCCATGCCCATGTCATCACAATGCGCCATTCGAACTGTCATCACAATAATCCATGAAACGTATTAGAAAAATGATCCAAGCCCGTGTCATCACAATGCTCCATGCCCTTGTTATCACAATGCTCCATGAACCCTGTCATCACAATGCTCCGTGACTCCAGTCATCACAATGCTCCATGAACTTTGTCATCACAATTGTCCATGCCCTCATCATCAACAGTCTCTGTGACCTTGTTAACCACAATGCTCCATGAACATTTCATCACAATGCTATTTAACACTTGTCATCACAAAGCTCTATGCCTTTCTCAGGACAATGCTCCATGCCCTTGTCATCACAATGCTCCATGACCCCTGTCATCACAATGCTCCTTGACTCCAGTCATCACAATTCTTCATAACATTTGTCTTCACAGTGGTCGATGCCCGCATCATCACAAGGCTCTGTTACCTTTGTAACCACAATGCTCCATGAACATTTCATCACAATGCTCCGTGACTCTTGTCATCAAAATTCTCCATGCCTTTGTCAGCAAAATGCTCCCTGACACTTGTCATCACAATGTTCCAAGCCATTGTCATCACAATGCTCCATTACATGTGCCATCAGAATCCTCCATGACACTTGGCATCACAATGCTCCATGCCATTGTCATCACAATGGGCCATTACATATGTCATCACAATGTGCCCTGACACCTCTCTTTACAATACTGCATGACCTGGTCATCACAATGCTCTATGCCCTTTTCATCACAAATCGCCATTCCAACTCTCATCACAATAATTCATGAAACTTATTAGACCAATGCTCCATGCCCTTGTCATCACAATGCTCCATGCCCTTGTTATCACAATGATCCATGACCCGTGTCATCACAATGTTCCGTGATTCCAGTCATCAAAATGCATCATGACTTTGTCATCACAATGGTCCATGCCCTCATCATCAACAGTCTGTGACCTTCTAAAGCACAATGCTCCATGAACGTTTCATCACAATGCTCTTTGACCCTTTACATCGCAATACTCCATGAACGTTTTCACCCCAATGCTCCTTGACCTTCTCATCACCATGCTCCATGACCAATATCATCATAATGGTCCATGACCACTGTCGTCACAAAACTCCATGACACCTGACAACACAATGATCTGGGATTTTGTCATCACAATGCTCCATTCCCTAGCCATCACAATGCTCCATGACCCCTGTCATCAACATACTCCATGAATATTTTCAGCAAAATGCTCCATGACCCTTGTCATCACAATGATCCATGAAATTTGGGATCACATTGCTTCATGCCCTTGTCATCACAATGCTCCATGCTACTTGAAATCAAAATGATCCATGACCTCTGTCATCACAATGCTCCAAACCCTTGTGATCACAATGTTCCATAACACTTGTCATCACAATGCTCCATGATGCCTCTCATCACAATAATCCATGCCCTTTTCATCACAATGCTCCATGACTTTGTCATCACAATTCTCAATACACTTGTCATCACAATGCTCCCTGACACTTGACATTAGAATGCTCCTTGAAACCTGTCACGAAACGTCTCCATGCATTTTTCATCACATGGCCCCATGCCATTTTCGTCACAATGCTCCATGCCATTGTCATCAAAATACTCCACAAGCTTGTCATCAGAATGCTCCATGACAGTTGTCATCAAAATTCTCCATGCACTTGTCAGCACGATGCTCCCTGACCCTTGTCATCACAATGCTCCAAGCCATTGTCATCACAAAACTCCATTGCCTTTGTCATCAGAATCCTCCAGGACACTTGGCATCACAATGCTCCATGCCATTGTCATCACAATGGGCCATTACATATGTCATCACAATGCTCCCTGACATCTGTCTTCACCATATTCCATGACGTTCTCATCACAATGCTCCATGCCCTTGTCATCACAATGTTCCTAGACCCATGTAATCACTATGGTCCCTGCCCCTTTTCATCAGTATGCTCCGTGAGATTTGTCATCACAAGGCTCCATGGTGTTCTCACCAAAATGCTCCAGGACTTTTTATCACAATGCTTCATGACCTTGTTATGAAAATTCTCAGTGGCCCTTGTCATCATAATGCTCCAAGCCCTAGTCATCACAATGCTCCATTATATTTTCCATCTCAATCCTCTATTACATTTTGCATCACAATGGTCCATTACAGTGTCATCGCAATGGACCATGACATATGTCATCACAATGCTCCCTAACATCTGTCTTCACCATATTCCATGACATTCTCATCACAATGCTCCATGCCCTTGTCATCACAATGCACCATGTCCACAGTCATCACAATAATCTAAGCAACATATCAGACCAATGTTTCATGCCCGTGTCATCACAATGCTCCATGCCCTTGTCATCACAATGCTCCATGACCCCTGTATTCACAATGCTCCGTGACGCTTGTCATCCCAGTGCTCCATCACACCGGTCATCACAATGCTCCATGCATTTGTCAGCAAAATGCTACATCAACTTGTCATTACAATGCTCTATGCGCTTGTCATCACAATACTCCATTTCCATTGTCATCACAATCCTCCATGAACCTTGGGATCACATTGCTTCATGCCCTTGTCATCACAATGCTCCATGCTCCTTGAAATCAAAATGATCCATGACCTCTGGCATCACAATTCTTCAAACCCTTTTGATCACAATGTTCCATAACACTTGTCATCACAACGCTCCATGATGCCTGTCATCACAATGCTCCGTGACGCTTGTCAACCCAGTGCTCCATCACACCGGTCATCACAATGCTCCATGCATTTGTCAGCGAAATGCTACATCAACTTGTCATTACAATGCTCTATGTGCTTGTCATCACAGTACTCCATTAACATTTTCATCACAATCCTCCATGAACCTTGGAATCACATTGCTTCATGCCCTTGTCATCACAATGCTCCATGATCCTTGAAATCAAAATGATCCGTGACCTCTGGCATCACAATTCTTCAAACCCTTGTGATCACAATGTTCCATAACACTTGTCATCACAACGCTTAATGATGCCTGTCATCACAATATTCCATGCCCTTTTCATAACAATGCTCCGTGACCCTTGTCATCACAATGCTCCATGCCTTTGTCAGAACAATGCTCCATGACCCTTGTCATCACAATGTGCCATGTGCTTTTCATCACAATGATCCACAACCTTGTCATCTCTATGCTCCATAAACCTTGTAATCAGAATGCTCCATGCACTTCTCATCCAAATGCTCTCTCACATGAGATATCACAATGTTCCATCACTAGTCATCACAATCCTCCCTCACCCCTGTTATCACAATGTTCCATGACCCCTGTCATCACAATGCTACATCCCCTTATCAGCACAATGTTCCTTGACCCCTGACATCACAATGTTCCATAACCCCTGTCAGCAAAATGCTCCATGACCCTTTTCATCCCAAAGCTCCATGATCCCTGGCATCACAATGTTCTATAACCCCTGTCATCAAAATATTCCATTACACTTTTCATCAAATTGCTGCATGACCCTGTCATCAAAATGCTCCCTGCCCTTCTCATCACAATGCACCACACACTTGTCATCAAAATGCTCCATTACATTTGTCATCACAAAGCTCCATGACCCTTGGCATCACAATGCTCCATGTCATTGTCATCACAATGCTCCATGAACCCTCTCATCACATTGCTCCATGCCTTTGTCATCACAATGCTCCATGAACCCTCTCATCACATTGCTCCATGCTTTTGTCATCACAAAGCTCCATGACACTTGTCATCACAATGCTCGATGCCATTCTCATCACAATGCTCCATGCCGTTGTCATTACAATCCTCCATGACCCATGTATCACAGTGTACCGTGCCCTTTTCATCACAATGCTCCATGCCCACTCTCATCACAATAATCCATGAAACATTGCAGACAAATGCTCAATGCCCTTCTCATCACAATGCTCCATTACCACTGTCATAACAATGCTCTATGACCCCTGCCATCACAATGTTCCACGGCCTTGCCATCAAATGGCTCCATGACCCTTGTCATCACAATGCTCCAAGACCCCTGTAATCACAATGCTCCATGCCCTTGTCATCACAAAGCTCCATGACGCATGCCATCAGAAAGTTCCATGGACTTCTACTCACAGTACTCCATGCCCTTGTCATCACAATGCTCCAAGACCCCTGTAATCACAATGCTCCATGCCCCTTTTCATCAGAATGCTCCATGAGACTTGTCATCACAAGTCACCATCGTCATCTCATCACAATACTCCAGGACCTTGTCATCACCATGCTCCATTCCCTTGTCATCACAATGCTCCATGACACCTGTCATCACAATACTCCATGAACATTTTCAACCCAGTGCTCCATTACCTTCTCATCACAATGCTCCATGACCAGTATCATCACAATGCTCCATGACCACTGTCATCACAATGCACCATTCCAACTGTCATCACAATAATCCATGAAACTTATTATACCAATGCTCCATGCCCTTGTCATCACAATGCTCCATGTCCTTGCTATCACAATGTTCCAAGACCCCTGTAATCAGATTGCTCCATGCCCCTTTTCATCAGTATGCTCCATGAGACCTGTCATCACAAGGCTCCATGGTTTTCTCATCACAATGCTCAAGGACCTTGTCATCACAATGCTTCACGACATTGTCATGAAAATTCTCAATGGCCCTTTTCATCATAATGCTCCAAGCCCTAGTCATCACAATGCTCCATCATATTTGTCATCACAATCCTCCATTACATTTGGCATCACAATGCACCATGCCATTGTCATCGAAATGGACCATGACATATGTCATCAAAATGCCCCCTGACACCTGTCTTCACAATACTCCATGACTTTGTCATCACAATGCTCCATGCCCTGGTCATCACAATGCTCCATGAACCCTGTCAACACAATGCTCCGTGACTCCAGTCATCACAATGCTTCATAACGTTTGTCATCACAACGGTCCATGCCCGCGTCATCACAAGTCTCTGTGACCTTTGTAACCACAATGCTCCATGAACATTTCAACACAGTGCTCCGTGACACTTGTCATCACAATGCTCCATGCCTTTGTCAGAAAAATGCTCCATGACCCTTGTCATCAAAATGTGCCACGGGCTTTCCATCACAATGATACACAACCTTGTCATCGCTACACTCCATAAACCTTGTAATCACAATGCTCCATGCCCTTCTCATACAAACGCTCTCTCACCTGAGATATGAAGATGTTCCCTCACTAGTCATCAAAATCCTCCCTCACCCCTGTAATCAAAATGTTCCATGACACCTGTCATCACCATGTTCCATTCCCTTGTCATCACAATGTTCCATGACCACTGTCATCACAATACTCCATGAACATTTTCAGCCAAATACTCCATGACCTTCTCATCACAATGCTCCATGACAAATATCATCACAATGCTCCATGACCACTGTCATCACAACACTCCATGACAACCGACAACACAATGATCCGGGACTCTTGTCATTACACTGCTCCATTCCCTAGTCATCACAATGCTCCATGACCCCTGTCATCACAATACTCCATGAATATTTTCAGCCCAATGCTCCATGACCCTTGTCATCACAATGATCCATGCCCTTGTCATCCCAAAGATCCATGACCCCTGTATTCACAATGCTCCGTGACACTTGTCATCACAGTGCTCCATGACACATGTCATAACAATGCTCCATGCCTTTGTCAGCAAAAAGCTACATGACATTTTCATTACAATGCTCTAGGTGCTTGTCATCAGAATACTCCATTTCCATTGTCATCACAATCCTCCATGAACCTTGGGATCACATTGCTTCATGCCCTTGTCATCACAATGCTCCATGCTCCTAGAAATCAAAATGATCCATGACCTCTGTTATCACAATACTCCAAATTCTTGTGATCACAATGTTCCATAACACTTGTCATCACAACGCTCCATGATGCCTGTCATCAAAATACTCCATGCCCTTTTCATCACAATGCTCCATGACCTTTGTCATCACAATGCTCAATACACTTGTCATCAGAATGCTCCCTGACACTTGTCATCAGAATGCTCCTTGAACCCTGTCACGAAAAGGCTCCATGCCTTTTTCATCACAATGCCCCATGCGGTTTTCATCACAATGCTCCATGCCATTGTCATCAAAATACTCCACAAGCTTGTCAGCAGAATGCTCCATGACCCTTGTCATCACAATTCTCCATGCACTTGTCAGCACAATGTTCCCTGAACCTTGTCATCACAATGCTCCAAGCCAATGTTATCACAATGCTGCATTACCTTTGTCTTCAGAATCCTCCATGACACTTGGCATCCCAATGCTCCATGCCATTGTCATCACAATGGGCCATTATATATGTCAGCACAATGCTCCCTGACAACTGTCTTCACAATACTGCATGACAAGGTCATCACAATGCTCCATGCCCTTGTCATCACAATGCTCCATGCCCTTGTTATCACAATGCTCCAAGACCCCTGTCATCACAATGCTCCGTGACTCCAGTCATCACAATGCTTCATGACCTTTGTCATCACAATGGTCCATGCCCTCATCATCAAGAGTCTCTGTGACCTTTATAACCACAATGCTCCATGAACATTTCTTCACAATGCTCTTTATCCCCTGTCATCACAATGCTCTATGCCTTTCTCAGCACAATGCTCCATGACGTATGTCATCAGAATGCTCCATGGCCTTCTCCTCACAGTGCTCCTTGCCCTTGTCATCAAAATGCTCCAAGACACCTGTAATCACAATGCTCCTTGCCCCTTTTCATCAGAATGCTCCATGAGACTTGTCATCACAAGTCTCCATGGTCATCTCATCACAATGCTCCAGGACCTTGTCATCACAATGCTCTGTGACTCCGGTTATCACAGTGTTTCATAATATTTGTCATCACAATGGTCCATGCCCAAGTCATCACAAGGCTCTGTTACCTTTGTATCCACAATGCTCCATGAACATTTCATCACAATGTTCCGTGACCCTTGTCATCACAATGCTCCATGCCTTTGTCCTTAAAATGCTCCATGACCATTGTCATCACAATGTGCCACGCGCTTTTCATCACAACGGTCCAAAAATTTGTCATCACAATGCACCATAAAAATTGTAATCACAATGCTGCATGCCCTTCTCATCACAATGCTCCATTACACCTGTCATAACAATGCTCCATGACCCCTGCCATCACAATGTTCCACGGCCTTGTCATCACAAGGCTCCATGACACTTGTCATCACAATGCTCCAAGACCCCTTTAATCACAATTCTCCATGCCGTTGTCATCACAAAGCTCCAGGACACATGTCATTAGAATGTTCCATGGGCGTCTCATGAAAATGCCGCATGCCCTTGTCATCACAATGCTCCAAAACCCCTGTAAACACGGTGCTCCATGCCCCTTTTATCTCAATGCTCCATGAAACCTGTCATCACAACACTCCATGACACGTGACAACACAATGATCCGGGACACTTGTCATCACAGTGCTCCAAGACCCCTGTAATCAAAATGCTCCATGACCCCTGTCATCACAATACTCCATGAACATTTTCAGCCCAATGTTCCATGACCCTTGTCATCACAATGATCCATGCACTTGTCATCCCAATGATCCATGACTTCTTTATTAAAAATGCTCCATGACAATTGTGTCACAGTTCTCCATGACACCTGTCATCACAATGCTCCATGCCATTCTCAGGAAAATTCTACATGACCTTGTCATTACAATGCTCTATGCGCTTGTCATCACAATGCTCCAAGACCCCTGTAATCACAATGCTACATGCCCCTTTTCATCTCAATGCTCCATGAACTCTGTCATCACAATGCACCATGCCCATCATCATACTGCTTCAGGCTATTGTCATCACGATGAAATCAAAATTCTCCATGACCTCTGTCATCATAATGCTCCAAAGCCTTGTGATCACAATGTTCCATATCACTTATAATAACAACACCCCATGCCGATCATCATCACAATTATCCATGGCCTTCTCATCACCATGCTCCATGACCTTTGTCATCACAATTCTCAATACACTTGTCATCACAATGCTCCCTGACACTTGTCATCAGAATGCTCCTTGAACCCTGCCACGAAAAGGCTGCATGCCATTTTCATCACATTGCCCCATGCCGTTTTCATCACAATGCTCCATGCCATTGTCATCAAAATACTCCACAAGCTTGTCAGCAGAATGCTGCATGACACTTGTCATCACAATTCTCCATGCACTTGTCAGCACAATGCTCCCTGACCCTTGTCATCACAATGCTCCAAGCCATTGTCATAACAATGCTCCATTACCTTTGTCATCAGAATCTTTCATGAAACTTGGCATCACAATGCTCCATGCCATTTTCATCACAATGGGCCATTACATATGTCATCACAATGCTCCCTGACACTTATCTTCACAATAATGCATGAGCTGGTCATCACAATGCTCCATGCCCTTGTCATCACAATGTGCCATTCCAAATGTCATCGCAATAATCCATGAAATATATTAGACCAATGCTCCATGCCCTTGTCATCACAATGCTCCATGCCATTGTTATCACAATGCTCCATGACCCCTGTCATCACCATTTTCCGTGACTCCAGTCATCACAATGCTTCATGACCTTTGTCATCACAATGGTCCACTACCTCATCATCAAGTGTCTCTGTGACCTTTTTAACCACAATGCTCCATGAACTTTTCATCACAATGCTCTTTGACCCTTGTCATCACAATGATCTACGCCTTTCTCAGCACAATGCTCTATGCCCTTGTCATCACAATGCTCCATGACCCTGTCATCACAATGCTCCGTGACTCCAGTCATCACAATGCTTCATAACTTTTGTCATCACAATGGTCCATGTCCGTGTCATCACAAGGCTTTGTGACATTTTTAACCACAATGCTTCATGAACTTTTCATCACAATGCTCCGTGAACCTTGTCATCACAGTGCTCCATGCCTTTGTCAGAAAAATGCTCCGTGACCCTTGTCATCACAATGAACCACACGCTTTTTATCCCAAAAGATTTGTCATCGCAATGCTCCATAAAACTTGTAATCACAATGCTCCATGCCGTACTCATCACAATGCTCCATTACCCCTGTCATAACAATGCTCCTTGACCCCTGCCATCACAATGTTCCACGGCCTTGTCATCACAAAGCTCCATGACCCTTGTCATCATAATGCTCCAAGACCCCTGTAATCACAATGATCCATGCCCTTGTCATCACAAAGCACCATGACACATGTCATCAGAATGTTCCATGTCCTTCTCATCAAAATGCTCCATGCCCTTTTCATCACAATGCTCCAAGACCCCTGTAATCAAAATGCTCCATGCCCCTTTTCATCTCAATGCTCCATGAACTCTGTCATCACAATGCATCATGCCCATCATTATAATGCTTCCGGCTATTGTCAGCACAATGAAATCAAAATTCTCCATGATCTCTGTCATCACAATGCTCCATGACCCCTGTCATCACAATACTCCATGAACATTTTCAGCCCAATGCTCCATGACCCTTGTCATCACAATGATCCATGACCCCTGTATTCAGAATGTTCCGTGACACATATCATCACAGTGCTCCATGACACCTGTCATCACAGTGCTCCATGCCTTTGTCTGCAGAATTCTACATGATCTTGTCATTACAATGCTCTATGCGCTTGTCATCACAATGCTCCATGCCCCTTTTCATCTCAATGCTCCATGAAGCCTGTCATCACAATGCACCATGCCCATCATCATAATGCTTCAGGCTATTGTCATTAAAATGAAATCAAAAGTCTCCATGACCTCTGTCATCATAATGCTCCAAACACTTGTGATCACAATGTTCCATAACATTTATCATCACAACACCCCATGACGATCATCACAATTATCCTTGGTCTTCTGATCACAATGCTCCCTGATCTTTGTCATCACATTGCTCAATACACTTGTCTTCACAATGCTCCCTGACACATGTCGTCAGTATGCTCCTTGAACCCTGTCATGACAAGGCTCCATGCCTTTTTCATCACAATGATCCATGCCCTTTTCATCACAATGCTCCAAGACCCCTGTAATCACAATGCTCCATGCCCTTGTCATCAAAAAGCTCCATGAGGCATGTCATCAGAATGCTCCATGGCCATTTCCTCACAATGATCCATGGCATTGTCATCACAATGCTCCATGTACCCTCTCATCACCTTGCTCCATGCCCTTGTCATTAAAATCCTCCATGACCCATGTATCACATTGTTCTGTGCCCTTGTCATCACAATGCTCCAGCCCTCTCTCATCACAATAATCTATGAAATATTTCAAACCAATGCTCAATGCCCTTCTCATCACAATGCTCCATTACTTCTGTCATAACAATGCACCATGACCACTGGCATCACAATGTTCCACGGCTTTGTCATCACAAGGCTCCATGATCTTTGTCATCACAATGCTCCAAGAAACTTGTAATCAAAATTCTCCAAGCCCTTGTCATAACAAAGCTCCATGACGCATGTATCAGAAGGTTCCATGGCCTTCTCATCACAATGCTCCATGCCCTTGTCATCACAATGCTCCAAGACCCCTGTAAACACTATGATCCATGCCCATTTTCATGTCAATGCTCCATGAACTCTGTCATCACAATGCACCATGCCCATCATCATAATGCTTCAGGCTATTGTCACTACAATGAAATCCAAATTCTCCATGAACTCTGTCATCATAATGCTCCAAACCCTTGTGATCACAATGTTCCATAACACTTATCATCACAACACCCCATGACGATCATCATCACAGTTATCCATGGTCTTCTCATCACAAAGCTCCATGATCATTGTCATCAAAATGCTCAATACACTTGTCATCACAATACTCCCTGACACCTGTCGTCAGTATGCTCCTTGAACACTGTGATGACAAGGCTCCATGCCTTTTTCATCACAATGATCCATGCCTTTTCATCACAATGATCCAAGACCCCTGTTATCACAATGGTCCATGGCCTTGTCAGTACAAAGCTCCATGACGCATGTCATCAGAATTCTCGATGGCCTTCTCCTCAAAATGCTCCATGCCCTTGTCATCACAATGGTCCAAGACCACTGTAATCACAATGCTCCATGCCCCTTTTCATTAGAATGCTCCATGAGACTTGTCATTACAAGTCTCCATGGTCATCTCACCACAATGCTCCAGGACATTGTCATCACCATGCTCTATTCCCTTGTCTTCACAATGCTCCATGACCCCTGTCATTACAATAATCCATTAACATTTTCAGCCCAATGCTCCATGACCTTCTCATCACAATGCTTCATGACCAATATCATCACAATGCTCCATGACCACTGTCATCACAACCACCCATAACACCTGACAACACAATGATCCGGGACTCTTGTCATCACAATGCTCCATGCCCTTGTCATCACAATGCACCATGTCCACAGTCATCACAATAATCTATGAAACTTGTCAGACCAATGCTCCATTCCCCTTTCATCACAATGCTCCATGCCCTTGTTATCACAATGCTCCATGACCCCTGTCATCACAATGCTCCGTGACTCCTGTCATCACAATGTTCCATAACACTTGTCATCACAATGCTCCATGACCACTGTCATCACAATACTCCATGCACTTTTCATCACAATGCTCCATGATCTTTGTCATCACAATTCTCAATACACTTGTCATCACAATGCTCACTGACATTTGTCGTCAGAATGCTCCATGAAACCTGTCACAAAAAGTCTCCATGCCATTTTCATCACAATGCCCCATGCCGTTTTCATCACAATGCTCCATGCCATTCTCATCAAAATACTCCACAAGCTTGTCACCAGAATGCTCCATGACCCTTGTCATCACAATTCTCCATGCACTTGTCAACACAATGCTCCTTGACCCTTGTCATCGCCATGCTCCAAGCCATTGTCATCACAATGCTCTATTAACTTTGTCATCAGAATCCTCCATGACACTTGGCATCACAATGCTCCATGCCATCGTCATCACATTGGGCCATTACATATGTCATCACAATGCTCCCTGACACCTGTCTCACAATACTGCATGAACTGGTCATCACAATGCTCCATGCCCTTGTCATCACAAAGCACCATTCCAACTGTCATCGCAATAATCCATGAAACTTATTAGACAAATGTTCCATGCCCTTGTCATCACAAAGTTCCTTGCCCTTTTTATCACAATGCTCCATGTCCCCTGTATTCACAATGCTCCGTGACGCTTCTCATCACAGTGCTCTATGACACCTGTCATCACAATGCTCCATGCCTTTGTCAGCAAAATGCTACATGACCTTGTCATTATAATGCTCTATGCGCTTGTCATCACAATACTCCATTTCCATTGTCATCACATCCTCCATGAACCTTGGGATCACATTGCTTCATGCCCTTGTCATCACAATGCTCCATGCTCCTTGAAATCAAAATGATCCATGACCTCTGTCATCACAATGCTCCAAACCCTTGTGATCACAATGTTCCATAACACTTGTCATCACAACGCTCCATGATGCCTGTCATCACAATACTCCATGCACTTTTCATCACAATGCTCCATGACCTTTGTCATCACAATTCTCAATACACTTGTCATCACAATGCTCCCTAACACTTGTCGTCAGAATGCTCCTTGAACACTGTCACGGAAAGGCTCCATGCCTTTTTTATCACAAAGACCCATGCCATTTTCATCACAATGCTCCATGCCATTGTCATCAAAATACTCCACAAGCTTGTCATCAGAATGCTCCATGACACTTCTCATCACAATTCTCCATGCACTTGTCAGCACAATGCTCCCTGACCCATGTCATCACAATGCTCCAAGCCATTGTCATCACAATGCTCCATTACCTTTGTCTTCAGAATCCTCCATGACACTTGCTCTCACAATGCTCATGCTACTGTCATAACAATGGGCCATTACGTATGTCATCACAATGCGCCCTGACACCTCTCTTCACAATACTTCATGCCCTTGTCATCACAATGCTCCATGCCCTTGTCATCACAAATCGCCATTTCAACTCTCATCGCAATAATCCATTAAAACTTATTAGACCAATGCTCCATGCCCTTGTCATCACAATGCTCCAAGCCCTTGTTATCACAATTCTCCATGACCCCTGTCATCACAATGTTCCATGACTCCAGTCATTACAATGCTTCATGACCTTTGTCATCACAATGGTCCATGCCCACATCATCAACAGTCTGTGTGACATCTTTAACCACAATGCTCCATGAACTTTTCATCACAATGATCTTTGACCCTTGTCATCGCAATTCTCTATGCCTTTCTCAGCACAATGCTCCATGACCCTTTTCATCACAAATTTCCCTGCGCTTGTCAGCACCATGCTCCTCGACACATTTCATCATAATACACCATGCGTTTGTCATCACAGTGCTCCACAATCTTGTCATCACAATGCTCCAGAAACATTGTCATCACAATGCTCCATGCGCTTCTCATCAAAATGCTCCCCCCCACTGATATCACAATGTTACATCACTATTCGTCACAATACTCCCTCGCCCCTGTCATCACAATCTTCCATGACTCCTGTCATCAAAATGCTACATGCATTATGATCACAATGTTCGATGACCACTGACATGACAATGTTACATAACCCCTGTCATCAAAATGCTTCATGACCCTTTTCATCAAAATGCTCCATGACCCCTGACATCACAGTGTTCCATAACCCCTGTCATCAAAATGTTCCATGACACTTTTCATCAAATTGCTCCATGACCCTGTCATCACAATGCTCCATGCACTTCTCATCCAAATGCTCTCTCACCTGAGAAATTACAATGTTCCATCACTAGTCATCACAATCCTCCCTCAACCCTGTAATCACAATGTTCCATGACACCTGACATCACAATATTCCATAACCACTGTCATCACAATGCTGCATGACACATTTCATACCAAAGCTCCATGACCCATGGCATCACAATGTTCAGTAACCCCTGTCATCAAAATGTTACATTACACTTTTCATCAAATTGCAGCATGAACCTGTCATCAAAATGCTCCCTCTCCTTCTCATCACAATGCACCACACGCTTGTCATCAAAATGCTCCATGACCGTTGTCATCACAAAGCTCCATGAACCTTGGCATCACAATGCTCCATGTCATTGTCATCACAATGCTCCCTGAACGCTCTCATCACATTGCTCCATGCCCTTGTCATCACAAAGCTCCATGACACTTGTCATCACAATGCTCGATGCCCTTCTCATCAAAATGCTCCAGGCCATTTTCCTCACAATCCTCCATGACCATGTATCACAGTGATCCGTGCCCTTGTCATCACAATGCTCCATGCCCACTCTAATTACAATAATCCATGAAAACTTTCGGGCCAATGCTCAATGCAATTCTCATCACAATGCTCCATTACCTCTGTCATAAAAATGCTCCATGACCCCTGGCATCACAATGTTCCACGTCCTTGTCATCACAAGGCTCCCTGACCCTTGACATCAAAATGCTCCAAGACCCCTGTAATCACAATGCTCCATGCCCCTTTGCATCTCAATGCTCCATGAACCCTGTCATCACAATACACCATGCCCATCATCATAATGCTTCAAGCTATTGTCATCACAATGAAATCAAAATTCTCCATGACCTCTGTCATCATAATCCTCCAAACCCTTGTGATCACAATGTTCCATAACACTTAACATCACAAATCCCCATGACGCTCATCATCACAATTATCCATGGTATTCTCATCACAATGCTCCATGACCTTTGTCATCACAATGTTCAATACACTTATCACAATGCTCCCTGACACTTGTCGTCAGTATGCTCCTTGAACCTTGTCATGACAAGGCTCCATGCTTTTTTCATCACAATGATCCGTGCCTTTTTCATCACAATGCTCCAAGATCATTGTCATCACAATTCTCCATGTGCTTGTCATCACAAAACTCCATGAAGCATGTCATCAGAATGCCCCATGGCCTTCTCATCACAATGCTCCATGCCCTAGTCATCACAATGCTCCAAGACCCCTGTAATCACAATGCTCCATGCCCCTTTTCATCAGAATGCTCCGTGAGACTTCTCATCACAAGTCTCCATGGTCATCTCATCACAAAGCTCCAGGACCTTGTCATCACCATTCTCCATTCCCTTGTCATCACAATGCTCCATGACCCCTGTCATCACAATGATCCATTAACATATTCAGCCCAATGCTCCACGACATGCACATCACAATACTCCATGGCCAATATCACCACAATGCGCCATGACCACTGTCATCACAAGAGTCCATGACTCCTGACAACACAATGATCCGGGACTCTTGTCATCACAATGCTCCATTCCCTACTCATCAGTATGCTCCATGACACCTGTCATCACAACACTCCATGAACATTTTCAGCCCAGTGCTCCATGACACTTGTCATCACAATGATCCATGCCCTTGTCATCCCAATGCTCCATGACCCCTGTATTCACAATGCTCTATGACACTTGTCATCACAGTGATCCTTGACACATGTCATCACAATGCTCCATGCCTTTGTCAGCAAAATGCTACATGACCTTGTCATTACAATGCTCTATGCGCTTGTCATCACAATACTCCATTTCCATTGTCATCACAATCCTCCATGAACCTTGGGATCACATTGCTTCATGCCCTTGTCATCACAATGCTCCATGCTCCTTGAAATCAATATGATCCATGACCTCTGTCATCACAATGCTCCAAACCCTTGTGATCACAATCTTCCATAACACTTGTCATCACAACGCTCCATGATGCCTGTCATCACAATACTCCATGCCCTTTTCATCACAATGCTCCATAACCTTTGTCATCACAATTCTCAATATACATGTCATCACAATGCTCCCTGACATTGTCATCAGAATGCTCCTTGAAACCTGCCACGAAAAGGCTCCATGTCTTTTTCATCACAAAGCCCCATGCCATTTTCATCACAATGCTCCATGCCATGGTCATCAAAATACTCTACAAGCTTGTCATCAGAATACTCCATGACCCTTGTCATCACAATTCTCCATGCAATTGTCAGCACAATGCTCCCTGTCCCATGTCATCACAATGCTCCAAGCCATTGTCATCACAGTATTCCATAACCTTTGTCATCAGAATCCTCCATGACACTTGGCATCACAATGCTCCATGCCATTGTCATCACAATGGGCCATTACATATGTCATCACAATGCTCCCTGACACCTCTCTTCACAATACTGCATGACTTGGTCATCACAATGCTCCATGCCCTGGTCATCACAGTGTGCCATTCGAACTGTCATCGCAACAATCCATGGAACTTATTAGACTAATGTTCCATGCCCTTGTCATCACAGTGCTCCATGCCCTTGTTATCACAATGCTTCATGACCTTTGTCATCACAGTGGTCCATGCCCTCATCCTCAACAGTCTCTGTGACATTTTTAACCACAATGCTACATGAAGTTTTCATCAAAATGCTCTTTGACCGTTGTCATCACAATACTCCATGCACTTCTCATCAAAATGCCCTCTCACCACTGATATCACAATGGTACATCAGTATTTGTCACAATACACCCTCACCCCTGTCATCACAGTGTTCCATGACTCCTGTCATCACATTGCTACATGCACTTATCATCACAATGTTCGATGAACCCTGGCATCACAATGTTCCATAACATCTGTCATCAAAATATTCCATGACACTTTTCACCAAATTGTTCCATAACCCTGTCATCACAATGCTCCCTACCCTTCTCATCACAATGCACAATGCCCTTGTCATCAAAATGCTCCATGACCTTTGTCATCACAAAGATCCATGACCCTTGGCATCACAATGCTCCATGTCATTTTCATCACAATGCACCATGAAGGTTCTCATCACATTGCTCCATGTCCTTGTCATCACAAACCTCCATGACACATGTCATCAGAATTCTCCATGGCCTTCTCATCACAATGCTCCATGCCCTTGCCATCACAATGTTCCATAACCACTGTCATAAAAATGCTCCATGAACCCTGTAATCACGATGTTCCATGGCCTTGTCATCACAATGCTCCATTCCCTACTCATCAGTATCCTCCATGACACCTGTCATCACAACACTCCATGAACATTTTCAGCCCAGTGCTCCATGACACTTGTCATCACAATGATCCATGCCCTTGTCATCCCAATGCTCCATGACCCCTGTATTCACAATGCTCCATGACACTTGTCATCACAGTGCTCCATGACACCTGTCATCACAATGCTCCATGCCTTTGACAGCAAAATGCTACATGACTTTTTCATTACAATGCTCTATGCACTTGTCATCACAATACTCCATTTCCATTGTCATCACATCCTCCATGAACCTTGGGATCACATTGCTTCATGCCCTTGTCATCACAATGCTCCATGCTCCTTGAAATCAAAATGATCCATGACCTCTGTCATCACAATGCTCCAAACCCTTGTGATCACAATGTTCCATAACACTTGTCATCACAACGCTCCATGATGCCTGTCATCACAATACTCCATGCACTTTTCATCACAATGCTCCATGACCTTTGTCATCACAATTCTCAATACACTTGTCATCACAATGCTCCCTAACACTTGTCGTCAGAATGCTCCTTGAACACTGTCACGGAAAGGCTCCATGCCTTTTTTATCACAAAGACCCATGCCATTTTCATCACAATGCTCCATGCCATTGTCATCAAAATACTCCACAAGCTTGTCATCAGAATGCTCCATGACACTTCTCATCACAATTCTCCATGCACTTGTCAGCACAATGCTCCCTGACCCATGTCATCACAATGCTCCAAGCCATTGTCATCACAATGCTCCATTACCTTTGTCTTCAGAATCCTCCATGACACTTGCTCTCACAATGCTCATGCTACTGTCATAACAATGGGCCATTACGTATGTCATCACAATGCGCCCTGACACCTCTCTTCACAATACTTCATGCCCTTGTCATCACAATGCTCCATGCCCTTGTCATCACAAATCGCCATTTCAACTCTCATCGCAATAATCCATTAAAACTTATTAGACCAATGCTCCATGCCCTTGTCATCACAATGCTCCAAGCCCTTGTTATCACAATTCTCCATGACCCCTGTCATCACAATGTTCCATGACTCCAGTCATTACAATGCTTCATGACCTTTGTCATCACAATGGTCCATGCCCACATCATCAACAGTCTGTGTGACATCTTTAACCACAATGCTCCATGAACTTTTCATCACAATGATCTTTGACCCTTGTCATCGCAATTCTCTATGCCTTTCTCAGCACAATGCTCCATGACCCTTTTCATCACAAATTTCCCTGCGCTTGTCAGCACCATGCTCCTCGACACATTTCATCATAATACACCATGCGTTTGTCATCACAGTGCTCCACAATCTTGTCATCACAATGCTCCAGAAACATTGTCATCACAATGCTCCATGCACTTCTCAACAAAATGCTCTCTCCCCACTGATATCACAATGTTACATCACTATTCGTCACAATACTCCCTCGCCCCAGTCATCACAATCTTCCATGACTCCTGTCATCAAAATGCTACATGCATTATGATCACAATGTTCGATGACCACTGACATCAAAATGTTACATAACCCCTGTCATCAAAATGCTTCATGACCCTTTTCATCAAAATGCTCCATGACCCCTGACATCACAGTGTTCCATAACCCCTGTCATCAAAATGTTCCATGACATTTTTCATCAAATTGCTCCATGACCCTGTCATCACAATCCTCCATGCACTTCTCATCCAAATGCTCTCTCACCTGAGAAATTACAATGTTCCATCACTAGTCATCACAATCCTCCCTCAACCCTGTAATCACAATGTTCCATGACACCTGACATCACAATATTCCATAACCACTGTCATCACAATGCTGCATGACACATTTCATACCAAAGCTCCATGACCCATGGCATCACAATGTTCAGTAACCCCTGTCATCAAAATGTTACATTACACTTTTCATCAAATTGCAGCATGAACCTGTCATCAAAATGCTCCCTCTCCTTCTCATCACAATGCACCACACGCTTGTCATCAAAATGCTCCATGACCGTTGTCATCACAAAGCTCCATGAACCTTGGCATCACAATGCTCCATGTCATTGTCATCACAATGCTCCCTGAACGCTCTCATCACATTGCTCCATGCCCTTGTCATCACAAAGCTCCATGACACTTGTCATCACAATGCTCGATGCCCTTCTCATCAAAATGCTCCAGGCCATTTTCCTCACAATCCTCCATGACCATGTATCACAGTGATCCGTGCCCTTGTCATCACAATGCTCCATGCCCACTCTAATTACAATAATCCATGAAAACTTTCGGGCCAATGCTCAATGCAATTCTCATCACAATGCTCCATTACCTCTGTCATAAAAATGCTCCATGACCCCTGGCATCACAATGTTCCACGTCCTTGTCATCACAAGGCTCCCTGACCCTTGACATCAAAATGCTCCAAGACCCCTGTAATCACAATGCTCCATGCCCCTTTGCATCTCAATGCTCCATGAACCCTGTCATCACAATACACCATGCCCATCATCATAATGCTTCAAGCTATTGTCATCACAATGAAATCAAAATTCTCCATGACCTCTGTCATCATAATCCTCCAAACCCTTGTGATCACAATGTTCCATAACACTTAACATCACAAATCCCCATGACGCTCATCATCACAATTATCCATGGTATTCTCATCACAATGCTCCATGACCTTTGTCATCACAATGCTCAATACACTTATCACAATGCTCCCTGACACTTGTCGTCAGTATGCTCCTTGAACCTTGTCATGACAAGGCTCCATGCCTTTTTCATCACAATGATCCGTGCCTTTTTCATCACAATGCTCCAAGATCATTGTCATCACAATTCTCCATGTGCTTGTCATCACAAAACTCCATGAAGCATGTCATCAGAATGCCCCATGGCCTTCTCATCACAATGCTCCATGCCCTAGTCATCACAATGCTCCAAGACCCCTGTAATCACAATGCTCCATGCCCCTTTTCATCAGAATGCTCCGTGAGACTTCTCATCACAAGTCTCCATGGTCATCTCATCACAAAGCTCCAGGACCTTGTCATCACCATTCTCCATTCCCTTGTCATCACAATGCTCCATGACCCCTGTCATCACAATGATCCATTAACATATTCAGCCCAATGCTCCACGACATGCACATCACAATACTCCATGGCCAATATCACCACAATGCGCCATAACCACTGTCATCACAAGAGTCCATGACTCCTGACAACACAATGATCCGGGACTCTTGTCATCACAATGCTCCATTCCCTACTCATCAGTATGCTCCATGACACCTGTCATCACAACACTCCATGAACATTTTCAGCCCAGTGCTCCATGACACTTGTCATCACAATGATCCATGCCCTTGTCATCCCAATGCTCCATGACCCCTGTATTCACAATGCTCCATGACACTTGTCATCACAGTGCTCCTTGACACATGTCATCACAATGCTCCATGCCTTTGTCAGCAAAATGCTACATGACCTTGTCATTACAATGCTCTATGCGCTTGTCATCACAATACTCCATTTCCGTTGTCATCACAATCCTCCATGAACCTTGGGATCACATTGCTTCATGCCCTTGTCATCACAATGCTCCATGCTCCTTGAAATCAATATGATCCATGACCTCTGTCATCACAATGCTCCAAACCCTTGTGATCACAATCTTCCATAACACTTGTCATCACAACGCTCCATGATGCCTGTCATCACAATACTCCATGCCCTTTTCATCACAATGCTCCATAACCTTGGTCATCACAATTCTCAATATACATGTCATCACAATGCTCCCTGACATTGTCATCAGAATGCTCCTTGAAACCTGCCACGAAAAGGCTCCATGTCTTTTTCATCACAAAGCCCCATGCCATTTTCATCACAATGCTCCATGCCATGGTCATCAAAATACTCTACAAGTTTGTCATCAGAATGCTCCATGACCCTTGTCATCACAATTCTCCATGCAATTGTCAGCACAATGCTCCCTGTCCCATGTCATCACAATGCTCCAAGCCATTGTCATCACAGTATTCCATAACCTTTGTCATCAGAATCCTCCATGACACTTGGCATCACAATGCTCCATGCCATTGTCATCACAATGGGCCATTACATATGTCATCACAATGCTCCCTGACACCTCTCTTCACAATACTGCATGACTTGGTCATCACAATGCTCCATGCCCTGGTCATCACAGTGTGCCATTCGAACTGTCATCGCAACAATCCATGGAACTTATTAGACTAATGTTCCATGCCCTTGTCATCACAGTGCTCCATGCCCTTGTTATCACAATGCTTCATGACCTTTGTCATCACAGTGGTCCATGCCCTCATCCTCAACAGTCTCTGTGACATTTTTAACCACAATGCTTCATGAACTTTTCATCAAAATGCTCTTTGACCGTTGTCATCACAATACTCCATGCACTTCTCATCAAAATGCCCTCTCACCACTGATATCACAATGGTACATCAGTATTTGTCACAATACACCCTCACCCCTGTCATCACAGTGTTCCATGACTCCTGTCATCACATTGCTACATGCACTTATCATCACAATGTTCGATGAACCCTGGCATCACAATGTTCCATAACATCTGTCATCAAAATATTCCATGACCCTTTTCACCAAATTGTTCCATAACCCTGTCATCACAATGCTCCCTACCCTTCTCATCACAATGCACAATGCCCTTGTCATCAAAATGCTCCATGACCTTTGTCATCACAAAGATCCATGACCCTTGGCATCACAATGCTCCATGTCATTGTCATCACAATGCACCATGAAGGTTCTCATCACATTGCTCCATGTCCTTGTCATCACAAACCTCCATGACACATGTCATCAGAATTCTCCATGGCCTTCTCATCACAATGCTCCATGCCCTTGCCATCACAATGTTCCATAACCACTGTCATAAAAATGCTCCATGAACCCTGTAATCACGATGTTCCATGGCCTTGTCATCACAAAGCTCCATGACCCTTCTCATCACAATGCTCCAAGAACACTGTAATCACAATGCTCCATGCCCCTTTTCATCTCAATGATCCATGAACCCTGTCATCACAATGCACCATGCCCATCATCATAATTCTTCATGCTTTTGTCATCACAATGAAATCAAAAGGCTCCATGACATCTGACATAACAATTCTCCAAACCCTTGTGATCACAATATTCCATGACACTTGTCATCACAATTCCCCATGAAGCTCATCATCACAATTATCCATGGTCTTCTCATCACAATGCTCCATGACCTTTGTCATCACAATGATCAATACACTTGTCATCAATATGCTCCCTGACCCTTGTTGTCTGTATGCTCCTTGAACCCTGTCATGACAAGTCTCCATGCCTTTTTTATCACAATGATCCATGCACTTTTCATCACAATGCTTCAAGACCCCTGTAATCACAAAGCTCCATGCCCTTGTCATCACAAAGCTCAATGCCGTATGTCTTCAGAATGCTCCTTGTCCTTCTCCTCACAATGCTCCATGCCCCTGTCATCACAATGCTCCATGACACCTGTCATCACAATGCTCCGTGATTCCAGTCATCACAATGCTTCATAACGTTTGTCATCACAATTGTCCTTGCCAGCGTCATCACAAGGCTCTGTGACCTTTCTAATCACAATGCTCCATGAACTTTTCATCACAATTCTCTGTGACCCTTGTCATCAGAATGCTCCATGTCTTTGTCATAACAATGCTCCATGACCATTGTCATATCAATGTGCCACGCGCATTTCATCACAACGGTCCACAACCTTATCATTACAATGCTCCATAATCTTTGTAATCACAATGGTCCATGCACTTCTCATCAAAATGCTCTCTCACCAGAGATATCACAATGTTCCATCACTAGTCATCACAATACTCCCTCAACCATGGAATCAAAATGTTCCATGACCCTGTCATCACAATGCTACATCCCCTTATCATCACAATGTTCCATGACCTCTGACATCACAATGTTCCATAAGCCCTGTCATCAAAATGCTCCATGACCATTGTCATCACAATTCTCCATGCACTTGTCAGCACAATGCTCCCTGACCCTTGTCATCACAATGTTCCAAGCCATTGTCATCACTGTGCTCCATTAACTTTGTCATCTGAATCCTCCATGTCACTTGGCATCACAATGCTCCATGCCATTGTCATCACAATGGGCCATTACATATGTCATCAAATTGCTCCCTGACACCTCTCTTCACAGTACTGCATGACCTGGTCATCACAATGCTCCATGCCCTTGTCATCACAATGCGCCATTCCAAATGTCATCGTAATAATCCATGAAGCTTACTAGACCAATGTTCCATGCCCTTGTCATCACAATGCTCCATGTCTTGTTATCACAATGTTCCATGACCCCTGTCATCACAATGCTCCGTGACTCCAGTCATCACAATGCTTCATGACTTTTGTCATCACAATGGTCCATGCCCTCGTCATAAACAGTCTCTGTGACCTTTTTAACCACAATGCTTCATGAACTTCTCATCACACTGCTCTTTGACCCTTGTCATCACAATGCTCTATGCCTTTCTCAGCACAATGCTCCATGACCCTGGTCATCACAATGCTCCAAGCGCTTGTCAGCACAATGCTCCATGACACATGTCATCACAATGCACCATGCGCTTGTCATCACTGTGCTCCACAATCTTGTCATTACAATGCTCCATAAAATTTGTCATCACAATGCTCCATGCACTTCTCATCAAAATGCTCTCTCACCACTGATATCACAATGTTACATCACTCTTCGTCACAATACTCCCTCACCTCTGTCATCAAATTGATCCATTATTCCTGTCATCACAATGCTACATGCACTTATCATCACAGTGTTCGATGACCCCTGATATCACAATGTTCCATAACCCCTGTCATCAAAATATTCCTTGACACTTTTCATCAAATTGCTCCATGACCCTGTCATCAAAATGCTCCCTGCCCTTCTCATCACAATGCACAATGCCCTTGCCATCAAAATGCTCCATGACCTTTGTCATCACAAATATCCATGACCCTTGGCATCACATTGCTCCATGCCCTTGTCATCACTAAGCTCCATGACACATGTCATCAGAATGCTCCATGGACTTCTCATCACAATGCTCCATGCCCTTTCCATCAAAATGCTCCATTACCCCTGTCATAACAATGCTCCATGACACCTGCCATCACGATGTTCCATGGATTTGTCATCACAAGGCTCCATGACCCTTCTCATCACATTGTTCCAAGACCACTGTAATCACAATGCTCCATGCCCATTTTCATCTCAATGATACAAGATCCCTGTAATCACAATGCTCCATGCCCCTTTTCATCTCAATGATCCATGAACACTGTCATCACAATGCACCATGCTCATCATCATAATGCTTCATGCTATTGTCATCACAATGAATTCAAAATGCTCCATGACCTCTTTCATAACAATGCTCCAAACCCTTGTGATCACAATATTCCATAACACTTGTCATCACAATGCCCCATGACGCTCGTCATCACAATTATCCATGGACTTCTCATCACAATGCTCCATGACCTTTGTCATCACAATGCTCTATACACTTGTCATCAATATGCTCCGTGACACTTGTTGTCTGTATGCTCCTTGAACCCTGTCATGACAAGGCTCCATTCCCTTTTCATCACAATGCTCCAAGACCCCTGTAATCACAATGCTCCATGCACTTGTCATCACAAAGCTCAATGACGCCTGTCCTCAGAATGCACCTTGGCCTTCTTTTCACAATGCTCCATGCCTTTTTCATCACAATGTTCCAAGACCCCAGTAATCACAATGGTCCATGCCCCTTTTCATCAGTATGTTATATGAGAATTGTCATCTCAAGGCTCCATGGATTTCTCATCACAGTGCTCCAGGACCTTGTCATCACAATGCTTCACGAACTTGTCATGACCATTCTCAATGGCCCTTGTCATCATAGTGCTCCAAGCCCTAGTCATCACAATGCTCCATTGTATTTGTCATCACAATCCTCCATTTCATTTAGCATCACAATGCTCCATGCCATTGTCATCGCAATGAACCATGACATATGTCATCAGAATGCTCCCTGACACCTGTCTTCACAATACTCCATGACCTTCTCATCACCATGATCCATGCCCTTGTCATCACAATGCACCATGTCCACTGTCATCACAATAATCTATGAAATTTGTCAGACCAATGCTCCATGCCCCTGTCACCACAATGCTCCATGCCCTTGTCATCACAATGCTCCATGACCCCTATCATCACAATGCTCTGTGACTCCAGTCATCACAATGCTTCATAACGTTTGTCATCAAAACGGTCCATGCCCGCATCATCACAAGGCTTTGTGACCTTTGTAACCACAATGCTCCATGAACTTTTCATCACAATGCTCCATGCCTTTGTCAGAAAAATGCTCCATGACCATTGTCATCACAATGTGCCACGTGCTTTTCATCACATCGTTTCACAAACTTGTCATCGCTATGCTCCATAAACCTTGTAATCACAATGCTCCAGGCACTTCTCATCCAAATGCTCTCTCACCAGAGATATCACAGTGTTCCATCACTAGTCATCACAATACCCCTCACCCCTGTAATCATAATGTTCCATGACCCCTGTCATCACAGTGCTACATACCCTTATCATCACAATGTTCCATGACCACTGGCATCACAATGTTCCATAACCCCTGTCATCAAAGTGCTCCATGACACTTTTCATCCCAAAGCTCCATGACCCCTGACATCACAATGTTCTATAACACTTGCCCTCAAAATGTTCCATTACACTTTTAATCAAATTGCTGCATGAACCTGTAATCAAAATGCTCCCTGCCCTTCTCATTACAATGCACCACACCATTGTCATCGAAATGCTCCTTGTTATTTGTCATCACAAATCTCCATGACCCTTGTCATCACAAAGCTCCATGACACTTGTCATCACAATGCTCGATGCCCTTCTCATCACAATGCTCCATGCCTTTGTCATTACAATCCTCCATGAACCATGTATCACAGTGTTCCGTGCCCTTGTCATCCCAATGCTCCAAGCCCACTCTCATCACAATAATCCATGAAATATTTTAGACCAAAGCTCAATGCCCTTCTCATCACAATACTCCTTTACCTCTGTCACAACAATGGTCCATGACCACTGCCATCACAGTGTTCAATGACATGTCATCACAAGACTCCATGACCCTTGTCATCACAATGCTCCAAGACCACTGTAATTACAATGCTCCATGCCCTTGTCATCACAGTGCTCCATGACGCATGTCATCAGAATGTTCCATGGCCTTCTCATAACAATGCTCCATGCCCTTGTCATCACAATGCTCCAAGACCCCGGTAATCACAATGCTCCATTCCCCTTTTCATCTCAATTCTCCATGAACCCTGTCATCACAATGCACCATGCCTAACATCATAATGTTTCATGCTAATGTCATCACAATGAATTCTAAATTCTCCATGACCTCTGTCATCATAATGCTCCAAACCCTTGTGATCACAATGTTCCATAAGACTTATAATCACAACACCCCATGACCCGCATCATCACAATTATCTATGGTCTTCTCATCACAATGCTCCATGACCTTTGTCATCAAATGCTCCATGCCCTTGTCATCACAATGCTCCAAGACCATTGTAATCACAATGCTCCATTCCCCTATTCATCTCAATGCTCCATGAACCCTGTCATCACAATGGACCATGCCCATCATCATAATGCTTCCGGCTATTGTCATCACAATGAAATCAAAATTCTCCATGACCTCTGTCATCACAATGCTCCATGACCACTGTCATCACAATACTCGATGAACATTTTCAGTCAAATGCTACATGAATTTTGTCATCACAATGATCCATGCGCTTGTCATCCCAATGCTCCATGACCCCTGTATTCACAATGCTCCATGACGCTTGTCATCACAGTGCTCCATGACACCTGTCATCGCAATAATCCATGAAAGTTATTACACCAATGCTCCATGACCTTGTCATCACAATACTCCATGACACTTGTCATCACAATGCTCCATGCGCTTGTCAGCACGATGCTCCATGACACATGCCATCACAATGCACCATGCACTTGTCATCACAGTGCTCCACAAGCTTGTCATCACAATGCTCCATCAAACTTGTCATCACAATTCTCCATGCACTTCTCATCAAAATGCTCTCTCACCACAGATATCACAATGTTACATCACTATTCATCAAAATACTCCCTCACCCCTGTTATCACAATGTTCCATGACTCCTGTCATCACAATGCTACATGCACTTATCATCACAATGTTCGATGACCACTGACATCACAATGCTCCATAACACCTGTCATCAAAATGCTCCATGAACTTTTTCATAAAAATGCTCCATGATCCCTGACATCACAATGTTCCAAAACCTCTGTCATTAAAATGTTTCATGACCCTTTTCATCAAATTGCTCCATGGCCCTGTCATCACAATGCTCCCTGCCCTTCTCATCACAATGCACAACGCACTTGTCATCAAAATGCTCCATGACCTTTGTCATCACAAAGATCCATGACCCTTGGCATCACAAAGCTCCATGTCATTGTCATCACAATGCTCCATGAACACTCTCATCACATTGCTCCATGCCCTTGTCATCACAAAGCTCCATGACACATTTCACCAGAATGCTCCATGGCCTTCTCATCACAATGCTCCATGTGCTTGCCATCACAATGCTCCATTACCCTGTCAAACAATGCTCCATGACCCCTTCCTTCACGATGTTCTGTGGCCTTGTCATCACAAGGCTCCATGACCCTTCTCATCACAATGATCCAAGACCCCTGTAATCACAATGCTCCATGCCCCTTTTCATCTCAATGATCCATGAACCCTGTCATCACAATGCACAATGCCCTTCATAATAATGCTTCATGCTATTGTCATCACAATGAAATCAAAATGCTCCATGACCTCTGTCATAACAATACTCCAAATCGTTGTGATCACAATATTCCATAACACTTGTCATCACAGTGCCCCATGACGCTCGTCATCACAATTATCCATGGTCTTCTCATCACAATGCTCCATGACCTTTGTCATCACAATGCTCAATACACTTGTCATCAAAATGCTCCTTTACACGTGTTGTTTGTATGCTCCTTGAACCCTGTCATGACAAGGCTCCATGCCTTTTTCATCACAATGATCCATGCCCTTTTCATCACAATGCTACAAGACCACTTTAAACACAATGCTCCATGACGTTGTCATCACAAAGCTCAATGAAACATGTCTTCAGAATGCTCCTTCGCCTTCTCCTCACAATGCTCCATGCCCATGTCATGACAGTGTTCCATGACCCCTGTCATCACAATTCTCCATGAATATTTTCAGCCCAATGCTCCATGATCCTTGTCATCACATTGAACCATGCCGTTGTCATCCCAATGCTCCATGACCACTGTATTCACAATGCTTCTTGACGCTTGTCATCACAGTGATCCATGACACCTGTCATCACAATGCTCCATACCTTTGTCAGCAAATGCTACATGACCTTGTCATTACAATGCTCTATGTGCTTGTCAACACAGTACTCCATTGCCATTGTCATCACAATCCTCCATGAACCTTGGGATCACATTGCTTCATGCCCTTTTCATCACAATGCTCCATGCTCCTTGAAATCAAAATGATCCATGACCTCTGTCATCACAATTCTCCAAACCCTTGTGAGCACAATGTTCCATAACACTTGTCATCACAACGCTCCATGATTCCTGTCATCAAAATACTCCATGCCCTTTTCATCACAATGCTCCATGACCATTGTCATCACAATTCAAAATACACTTGTCATTACAATGCTTCCTGAAACTTGTCGTCAGAATGCTTCTTGAAACCTGTCACGGAAAGGCTCCATGCCTTTTTCATCACAATGCCCCATGCCGTTTTCTTCACAATGCTCCATGCCATTGTCATCAAAATACTACACAAGCATGTCATCAGAATGTTCCATGACCCTTGTCATCACAATTCTCCATGCACTTGTCAGCACAATGCTCCCTGACACTTGTCATCACAATGCTCCAAAGCATTTTCATCAAAATGCTCCATTACCTTTGTCATCAGAATCCTCCATGACACATGGCAAAACAATGCTACATGCCATTGTCATCACAATGGGCCATTACATATCTCATCACAATGCTCCCGGACACCTGTCTTCACAATACTGCATGACCTGGTCATCACAATGTTCCATGCCCTTGTCATCACAATGCACCAATCCAACTGTCATCACAATAATCCATGAAACTTAGACCAATGTTCCATGCCCTTGTCATCACAATGCTCCATGCCCTTTTTATCACAATGGGCCATTACATATGTCATCAAATTGCTCCCTGACAACTCTCTTCACAGTACTGCATGACCTGTTCATCACAATGCTCCATGCCCTTGTCATCACAGTGCGCCATTCCAACTGTCATCACAATAATCCATGAAACTTACTAGAACAATGTTCTATGCCCTTGTCATCACAATGCTCCATGTCCTTGTTATCACAATGCTCCATGACCCCTGTCATCACAATGCTCCGTGACTCCAGTCATCACAATGCTTCATGACCTTTTTCATCACATTGCTCCATGCTCTCCTCATGAACAGTCTCTGTGACCTTTTTAACCACAATGCTCCATGAACTTTTCATCACAATGCTCTTTGACCCTTCTCATCACAATGCTCCATGCGCTTGTCAGCACAGTGCTCCATGACACATGTCATCACAATGAACCATGCGCTTGTCATCACAGTGCTCCACAATCTTGTCATCACAATGCTCCATAATATTTGTCATCACAATGCTCCATGCACTTCTCATCAAAATGCTCTCTTACCACTGATATCACAATGCTACATCACTATTAGTCACAATACCCCCTCAGCCCTGTCATCACAGTGTTCCATGACTCCTGTCATAACAATGCTACATGCACTTATCATAACAATGTTCGATGACCCATGACATCTCAATGTTCCATAACCCCTGTCATCAAAATGTTCCATGACACTTTTCATCAAATTGGTCCATGACCCTGTCATCACAATGCTCCCTGCCATTCTCATTCCAATGCACAACGCCCTTGCCATCAAAATGCTCCATAACCTTTGTCATCACAAAGATCCATGACACTTGGCATCACAGTGCTCCATGTCATTGTCATCACAATGCTCCATGAACGCTCTCATCACATTGCTCCATGCCCTTGTCTTCACATAGCTCCATGACACATGTCATCAGAATGCTTCATGGCCTTCTAATCACAATGCTTCATGCCCTTGCTATCACAATGCTCCATTACCCCTGTCATAACAATGCTCCATGACCCCTGCCATCACGATGTTCCATGGCCTTGTCATCACAAGGCTCCATGACCGTTCTCATCACAATGCTCCAAGAACACTCTAATCACAATGCTCTATGCCACTTTTCATCTCAATGATCCATGAACCCTGTCATCACAATGCACCATGCCCATCATCATAATGCTTCAGGCTATTGCCATCACAATGAAATCAAAATGCTCCATGACCTCAGTCATAACAATGCTCCAAACCCTTGTGATCACAATATTCCATAACACTTGTCATATCAATGCCCCATGAAGCTCGTTTTCACAATTATCCATGGTCTTCTCATCACAATGCTCTATGACCTTCGTCATCACAATGCTCAATACACTTTTCATCAAAATGCTCCCTGACACTTGTTGTCTGTATGCTCCTTGAACCCTGTCATGACAAGTCTCCATGCATTTTTCATCACAATGATCCATGCCATTTTCATCACAACGATCCAAGACCCAGGTAATCACAATGCTCCATGACCTTGTCATCAAAAAGCTCAATGACACATGCCATCAGAATGCTCCTTGGTCTTCTCCTCACAGTGCTCCATGCCCTTGTCATCACAGTGTTTCAAGACCCCTGTAATCACAATGCTCCATGCCCATTTTCCGCAGAATGCTCCATGAGAATTGTCATTACAAGTGTCCATGGTCTTCTCATCACAATGCTCCAGGACCTTGTCATCACCATGCTCCTTTCCCTTGTCATCACAATGCTCCATGACACTTGTCATCACAGTAATCCATGAGCATTTTCAGCCCAATGCTCCACGACCTAATCATTCCAATGCTCCATGGCCAATATCATCACAATGCTCCATGACCACTGTCATCACAACACTCCATGAAACCTGACAACACAATGATCCAGGACTCTTGTCATCACATTGCTCCATTCCCTAGTCATCACAATGCACCATGACACTTGTCATCACAAAGCTCCAAGACCGCTTATATCACAATGTTCTATAACCCCTGCCATCAGAATGTTCCATTACACTTTTTATCAAATTGCTGCGTTACCCGGTCATCAAACTGCTCACTGCACTTCTCATCAAAATGCACCATGACCCTTGGCATCCCAATGCTCCATGTCATTGTCATCACAATGCTCCATGAACCCTCTCATCACATTGCTCCATGCCCTTGTCATCACTAAGCTCCATGACACATGTCATCACAATGCTCGATGTGTTCTCATCACAATGCTCTATGCCCCTGTCATTACAATCCACCATGACCAAAGTATCACAGTCTTCCGTGCCCTTGTCATCACAGTGCTCCATGCCCACTCTCATCACAATAATCCATGAAATATTTCAGACCAATGCTCCATGCCCTTCTCATCAAAATGCTCTATTACTTCTGTCATAACAATGATCCATGACCACTGCCATCACAATGTTCCACGGCGTAGTCATCACAATGCTCCATGACCCTTGTCATCACAATGCTCCAAGAACCCTGTAATCACAATGCTCCATGCCCTTGTCATCACAATGCTCCAAGATCCCTGTAATCACAATGCTCCATGCCCCTTTTCATCTCAATGCTCCATTAACCCTGTCATCACAATGCACCATGCCCATCATCATAATGATTCATGCTATTGTCATCACAATGAAATCAAAATTCTCCATGACCTCTGTCATCATAATGCTCCAAAACCTTGTGATCACAATGTTCCATAACACTTATCATCACAACACCCCATGACGATCATCATCACAATTATCCATGGCTTTCTCATCACAATGCTCCATGACTTTTGTCATCACAATTCTCAATACATTTGTCATCACAATGCTCCCTGACACTTGTCATCAGAATGCTCCTTGAACCCTGTCACGAAAAGGCTCCATGCCTTTTTCATCACAATGCTCCATGACGTTTTCATCACAATGCTCCATTCCATTGTCATCAGAAAATTCCACAAGCTTGTCATCAGAGTGTTCCTCGACCCTTGTCATCACAATTCTCCATGCACTTGTCAGCACAATGCACCTTGACCCTTGTCATCGCAATGCTCCAAGCCATTGTCATCACAATTCTCCATTACCTGTGTCATCAGAATCCTCCATGACACTTGGCATCACAATACTCCATGCCATCGTCATCACAATGGGCCATTACATATGTTATCACAATGCTCCCTGACACCTGTCTTAACCATACTGCATGACTTCGTCATCACAATGCTCCATGCCCTTGTCATCACAATGTTCCTTGTCCTTTTTATCACAATGCTCCATGACCCCTGTCATCACAATGCTCCGTGACTCCAGTCATTAGAGTGCTTCATGACCTTTGTCATCACAATGGTCCAAGCCCTCGTCATCAACAGTCTCTGAGACCTTTTTAACCACAATGCTCCAAGAACTATTCATCACAATGCTCTTTGACCCTTGTCATCACAATGCTCTATGCCTTTCTCAGCACAATGCTCCATGACCCTTGTCATCACAATGCTCTATGCCTTTCTCAGCACAATGCTCCATGACCCTGGTCATCACAATGCTCCATGCGCTTGTCAGCACAATGCTCCATGACACATGTCATCACAATGCACCATGCGCTTGTCATAACAGTGCTCCACAATCTTGTCATCGCAATGCTCCATAAAACTTGTCAAAACAATGCTCCATGCACTTCTCATCAAAATGCTCTCTCACCACTGATATCAAAATGTTACATCACTATTCGTCACAATACTCCCTCACCTCTGTCATCACAATGATCCATTATTCCTGTCATCACAATTGTACATGCACTTATCATCACAGTGTTCGATGACCCCTGATATCACAATGTTCCATAACCCCTGTCATCAAAATGTTCCTTGACACTTTTCATCAAATTGCTCCATGACCCTGTCATCAAAATGCTCCCTGCCCTTCTTATCACAATGCACAATGCCGTTGCCATCAAAATGCTCCATGACCTTTGTCATTACAAATATCCATGACAGTTGGCATCACATTGCTCCATGCCCTTGTCATCACTAAGCTCCATGACACATGTCATAAGAATGCTCCATGGACTTCTCATCACAACGCTCCATGCCCTTTCCATCAAAATGCTCCATTACCCCTGTCATAAAAATGCTCCATGACACCTGCCAACACGATGTTCCATGGATTTGTCATCACAAGGCTCCATGACCCTTCTCATCACATTGTTCCAAGACCACTGTAATCAGAATGCTCCATGCCCATTTTCATCTCAATGATCCAAGATCCCTGTAATCACAATGCTCCATGCCCCTTTTCATCTCAATGATCCATGAACCCTGTCATCACAATGCACCATGCTCATCATCATAATGCTTCATGCTATTGTCATCACAATGAATTCAAAATGCTCCATGACCTCTGTCATAACAATGCTCCAAACCCTTGTGATCACAATATTCCATAACACTTTTCATCACAATGCCCCATGACGCTCGTCATCACAATTATCCATGGACTTCTCATCACAAAGCTCCATGACCTTAGTCATCACAGTGCTCTATACACTTGTCATCAATATGCTCCCTGACACTTGTTGTCTGTATGCTCCTTTTAGCCTGTCATGACAAGGCTCCATGCGTTTTTCATCACAATGATCCATGCCCATTTCATCAAAATGCTCCAAGACCCATGTAATCACGAAGCTCCATGCCCTTGTCATCACAAAGCTCAATGACGCATGCCATCAGAATGCTCCTTCGTCTTCTCCTCACAATGCTCCATGTCCATGTCATCACAAAGTTCCAAGACACCTGTAATCACAATGCTCCATGCCCTTTTTCATCAGTATGCTCCATGACCCCTGTCATCACAATGCTCCGTGACTCCAGTCA
The DNA here is from genome assembly GCF_964341445.2 of Mesoplodon mirus. Taxonomy (NCBI): domain Eukaryota; kingdom Metazoa; phylum Chordata; class Mammalia; order Artiodactyla; family Ziphiidae; genus Mesoplodon; species Mesoplodon mirus. Next base: position 127,034 of record NW_028295154.1, on the reverse strand, counting down.
TCACATTGCTTCATCACATTTGTCATCACAATGGTCCATGCCCGCGTCATCACAAGGCTCTGTGTCCTTTGTAACCACAATGTTCCATGAACATTTCATCACAATGCTCCGTGACCCTTGTCATCACAATGCTCCATGCCTTTGTCAGAACAATGCTCCATGACCCTTGTCATCACAATGTGACACGCACTTTTCATCACAATGATCCACAACTTTGTCATCGCTATGCTCCATAAACCTTGTAATCACAATGCTCTATGCTCTTCTCATCCAAATGCTCTCTCACCGGAGATATCACAATGATTCATCACTAGTTATCACAGTCCTCCCTCACCCCTGTAATCACAGTGTTCCATGACCGTGTCATCACAATGCTACATCCCCTTATCAACACAAGGTTCCATGACCCCTGACATCACAATGTTCCATAACCCCTGTCATCAAAATGCTCCATGACACTTTTCATCCCAAAGCTCCATGCACCATGTCATCACAATGTTCTATAACCCCTGTCATCTAAATGTTCCATTACACTTTTCATCAAATTGCTCCATGACCCTGTCATCAAAATGCTCCCTGCCCTTCTCATCACAATGCACCACACCCTTGACATCAAAATGCTCCATGACATTCGTCATCACAAATCTCCATGACCCTTGTCATCACAATACTCCATGTCATTGTCATCACAATGCTCCATGAACGCTCTCATCACATTGCTCCATGCCCTTGTCATCACAAAGCTCCATGACACTTGTCATCACAATGCTCCATGCCCTTGTCATCACAATGCTCCATGCCCACTCTCATCACAATAATCCATGAAACATTTCAGACAAATGCTCAATGCCCTTCTCATCACAATGCTCCATTACATCTGTCATAACAATGCTCCATGACACCTGCCATCACAATGTTCCACGGCCTTGTCATCACAAGGCTCCATGACCCTTGTCATCACAATGCTCCAAGTACCCTGTAATCACAATGCTCCATGCCCTTGTCATCACAAAAATCCATGACGCATGTCATCAGAATGTTCCATGGCCTTCTCCTCACAATGCTCCATGCCCTTGTCATCACAATGCTCCAAGACCCCTGTAATCACAATGCTCCATGCCCCTTTTCATCAGAATGCTCCATAAGATTTATCATCACAAGTCTCCATGGTCATCTCATTAAAATGCTCCAGGACCTTGTTATCACCATGCTCCATTCCCTTGTCATCACAATGCTCCATGACCCATGTCATCACAATACTCCATGAACATTTTCAGCCCAATGCTCCATGACTTTGTCATCATAATGCTCCATGTCCACTCTCATCACAATGCCCCATTTCATCTGTCATCACAATAATCCATGAAACTTATTAGACCAATGCTCCATGCCATTGTCATCACAATGCTACATCCCGTTGCTATCACAATGTTCCAAGACCCCTGTAATCAGAATGCTCCATGCCCCTTTTCATCAGTATGCTCCATGAGACTTGTCATCACAAGGCTCCATGGTTTTCTCATCACAATGCTCCAGGAACTTGTCATCACAATGCTTCACGACATTGTCATGAAAATACACAAAGGCCTTTGTCATCATAATGCTCCAAGCCCTAGTCATCACAATGGCTCATCATATTTGTCATCACAATCCTCCATTACATTTGGCATCACAATGCACCATGCCATTGTCATCGAAATGGACCATGATATATGTCATCACAATGCTCCCTGACACCTGTCTTCACAATAAACCATGACTTTCTCATCACAATGCTCCATGCCCTTGTCATCACAATGCTCCATGAACCCTGTCAACAGAATGCTTCGTGACTCCAGTCATCACAATGCTTCATAACGTTTGTCCTCACAACGGTCCATGCCCGTGTCATCACAAGGCTCTGTGACCTTTGTAACCAGAATGCTCCATGAACATTTCATCACAATGCTCCGTGACCCTTGTCATCACAATGCTCCATGCCTTTGTCAGAACAATGCTCCATGAACCTTGTCATCAAAATGTGCCACGGGCTTTCCATCACAATGATCCACAACCTTGGCTTCGCTATGCTCCATATAACTTGTAATCACAAAGCTCCATGCTCTTCTCATCCAAATGCTCTCTCCTGAGATATCACCATGTTCCCTCACTAGTCATCACAATCCTCCCTCACCACTGTAATCAAAATGTTCCATGACCCCTGTCATCACCATGTTCCATTCCCATGTCATTACACTGCTCCATTCCCTAGTCATCACAATGCTCCATGATCCCTGTCATCAAAATATTCCATGAACATTTTCATCCCAATGCTCCATGACACTTGTCATCACAATGATCCATGCCCTTGTCATCCCAAAGTTCCATGACCCCTGTATTCACAATGCTCCGTGATGCTTGTCATCACAGTGCTCCATGACACATGTCATCACAATGCTCCATGCTTTTGTCAGCAGAATGCTACATGACCTTGTCATTACAATGCTTTATGTGCTTGTCATCACAATACTCCATTACCATTGTCATCACAATCCTCCATGAATCTTGGGATCACATTGCTTCATGCGTTTGTCATCACAATGTTCCATGCTCCTTGAAATCAAAATGATCCATGACCTCTCTCATCACAATGCTCCAAACTTTTGTGATCACAGTGTTCCATAGCACTTGTCATCACAACGCTCCATGATGCTTGTCATCACAATACTCCATGCCCTTTTCATCACAATGCTCTGTGACATTTGTCGTCAGAATGCTCATTGAACCCTGCCACGAAAATTCTCCATGCCTTTTTCATCACAAAGCCCCATGCGGTTTTCATCACAATGTTCCATGCCATTGTCATCAAAATACTCCACAAGCTTGTCACCAGAATGCTCCATGACACTTGTCATCACAATGCTCCAAGCCATTGTCATCACAATGCTCCATTACCTTTGTCTTCAGAATCCTCCATTACACTTGGCATCACAATGTTCCATGCCATTGTCATCACAATGGGCCATTACATATGTCATCACAATGCTCCCTGACACCTGTCTTCACAATACTGCATGACCTGGTCATCACAATGCTCCATGCCCTTGTCTTCACAATGTTCCATGCACTTGTTATCACAATGCTCAATGACACCTGTCATCACAATGCTCCATGACTCCAGTCATCACAATGCTTCATGAACTTTTTCATCACAATGCTCCATGCCCTCATCATCAACAGTCTCTGTGAACTTTTTAACCACAATGCTCCATGAAATTTTCTTCACAATGCTCTTTATCCCCTGTCATCACTATGCTATATGCCTTTCTCAGCACAATGCTGCATGATGTATGTCATTAGAATACTCCATGGCCTTCTCCTCACAATGCTCCATGCCCTTGTCACCACAATGCTCCAAGACCCCTGTAATCACAATGTTCCATGCCCCTTTTCATCAGAATGCTCCATGAGACTTGTAATCACAAGTCTCCATGGTCATCTCATCACAATGCTCCAGGACCTTGTCATCACAATGCTCCATGACACCTGTCATCACGATGCTCTGTGACTCCAGTCATCAAAATGCTTCATAATATTTGTCATCACAATGGTCCATGCCCGCGTCATCATAAGGCTCTGTTACCTTTGTATCCACAATGCTCAATGAACATTTCATCTCAATGCTCCGTGACACTTGTCATCACATTGCTCCATGCCTTTGTCAGTAAAATGCTCCATGACCATTGTCATCACAATATGCCACGGGCTTTTCATCCCAACGGTCCAAAAATTTGTCATCACAATGCTCCATAAAAATTGTAATCACAATGCTGCATGCCCTTCTGATCACAATGCTCCATTACCCCGGCCATAACAATGCTCCATGACCCCTGCCATCACAATGTTCCACGGCCTTGTCATCACAAGGCTCAATGACACTTGTCATCACAATGCTCCAAGACCCCTTTAATCACAATGCTCCATGCCGCTGTCATCACAAAGCTCCATTACACATGTCATCAGATTGTTCCATGGCCTTCTCATCAAAATGTTCCATGCCCTTGTCATCACAATGCTCCAAAACCCCTGTAAACACAGTGCTCCATGCCCCTTTTCATCTCAATGCTCCATGAACCCTGTCATCACAATGCATCATGCCGATCATCATAATGATTCAGGCTATTGTCATCACAATGAAATCAAAATTCTCCATGACTTCTGTCATCACAATGCTCCATGACCCCTGTCATCACAACAATCCATGAACATTTTCAGCCCAATAATCCATGACACTTGTCATCAAAATGATCCATGCACTTGTCATCCCAATGCTTCATGACCCCTGTATTCACAATGCTCCGTGACACTTGTCATCACAGCTCTCCATGACACCTGTCATCGCAATGCTCCATGCCTTTGTCAGGCAAATTCTACATGATCTTGTCATTACAATGCTCTATGCGCTTGTCATCACAATGCTCCAAGACCCCTGTAATCACAGTGCTCCATGCCCCTTTTCATCTCAATGCTCCATGAACTCTGTCATCACAGTGCACCATGCCCATCATCATAATGCTTCAGGCTATTGTCATCACAATGAAATCAAAATTCTCCATGACCTCTGTCATCATAATGCTCCAAATCCTTGTGATCACAATGTTCCATAACACTTATCATCACAACACCCCATGACGATCATCATCACTATTATCCATGGCCTTCTCATCACCATGCTCCATGAACTTTGTCATCACAATTCTCAATACACTTGTCATCACAATGCTCCCTGACCCTTGTCGTCAGAATGCTCCTTGAACCCTGCCACGAAAAGACTACATGCCTTTTTCATCACATTGTCCCATGCAGTTTTCATCACAATGCTCCATGCCATTGTCATCAAAATACTCCACAAGCTTGTCATCAGAATGCTCCATAACCCTTTTCATCACAATTCTCAATGCACTTGTCAGCACAATGCTCCCTGACCCTTGTCATCACAATGCTCCAAGCCATTGTCATCACAATGCTCCATTACCTTTGTCATCAGAATCTTCCATGACACTTGGCATCACAATGCTCCATGCCATTTTCATCACAATGGGCCATTACATATGTCATCACAATGCTCCCTGACATTTCTCTTCACAATAATGCATGACCTGGTCATCACAATGCTCCATGCCCTTGTCATCACAATGTGCCATACCAAATGTCATCGCAATAATACATGAAACATATTAGACCAATGCTCCGTGCCCTTGTCATCACAATGCACCATGCCCTTGTTATCACAATGCTCCATGACCCCTGTCATCACCATGCTCCGTGACTCCAGTCATCACTATGCTTCATAACATTTGTCATAACAATGGTCCATTCCCGCATCATCACAAGGCTTTGTGACCTTTTTAACCACAATGATACATGAACTTTTCATCACAATGCTCCGTGACATTTGTCATCACTGTGCTCCATGCCTTTGTCAGAAAAATGCTCCATGACCCTTGTCATCACAATGTTTCACGCGCTTTTTATCACAACGGTCAACAAATTTGTCATCGCAATGCTCCATAAAACTTATAATCCCAATGCTCCATGCCCTTCTCATCACAATGCTCCATTACACCTGTCATAGCAATGCTCCTTGACCCCTGCCATCACAATGTTCCACGGCTTTGTCATCACAAGGCTCAATGACACTTGTCACCACAATGCTCCAAGACACCTGTAATCACAATGCTCCATGCCGTTGTCATCACAAAGCTCCATGACACATGTCATCAGAATGTTCCATGGACTTCTCATCAAAATGCTCCATGCTCTTGTCATCAAAATGCTCCAAGACCCCTGTAATCAAAATGATCCATGCCCCTTTTCATCTCAATGCTCCATGAAACCTGTCATCACAATGCATCATGCCCATCATCATAATGCTTCCGGCTATTGTCAGCAAAATGAAATCAAAATTCTCCATGACCTCTGTCATCACAATGCTCCATGATACCTGTCATCACAATACTCCATGAACATTTTCAGCCCAATGCTCCATGACCCTTGTCATCACAATGCTCCATGACCCCTGTATTCACAATGATCCGTAACACATGTCATCACAGTGCTCCATGACGCCTGTCATCACAGTGCTCCATGCATTTGTCAGAAAAATTCTACATGATCTTGTCATTACAATGCTCTATGCGCTTGTCATCACAATGCTACAAGACCTCTTTAATCACAATGCTCCATGCCCCTTTTCATCTCAATGCTCCATGAACCCTGTCATCACAATGCACCATGCCCAATATCATAATGCTTCAGGCTATTGTCATTACAATGAAATCAAAAGTCTCCGTGACCTCTGTCATCATAATGCTACAAACCCTTGTGATCACAATGTTCCATAACATTTATCGTCACCACACCCCATGACGATCATCATCACAATTATCCTTGGTCTTCTGATCACAATGCTCCCCGATCATTGTCATCACAATGCTCAATTCACTTGTCTTCAAAATGCTCCCTGACACTTGTCGTCAGTATGCTCCTTGAACACTGTCATGACAAGGCTCCATGCCTTTTCCATCACAATGATCCATGCCTTTTTCATCACAATGCTCCAAGACCCCTGTAATCACAATGCTCCATGCACATGTCATCAAAAAGCTCCATGACGCATGTCATCAGAATGCTCCATGGCCTTTTCCTCACTATGCTCCATGGCATTGTCATCACAGTGCTCCATGTACCCTCTCATCACATTGCTCCATGCACTTGTCATTACAATCCTCCATGACCCATGTATCACAGTGTTCCGTGCCCTTGTCATCACTATGCTCCAGTCCACACTCATCACAATAAAATATGAAATATTTCAAACCAATGCTCAATGCCCTTCTCATCACAATGCTCCATTACCTCTGTCATAACAATGCACCACGACCACTGCCATCACAAAGTTCCACGGGCTTGTCATCACAAGGCTCCATGACCCTTGTCATCACAATGCTCCAAGAAACATGTAATCAAAATTCTCCATGCCCTTGTCATAACAAAGCTCCATGACACATGTCATCAGAAGGTCCCATGGCCTTCTCATCACAATGCTCCATGCCCTTGTCATCACAATGCTCCAAGAACCCTGTAAACACAATGCTCCATGCCCCTTTTCATCTCAATGCTCCATGAACCCTGTCACCACAATGCACCATGCCCAACTTCATAATGCTTCAGGCTATTGTCACTAAAATGAAATCAAAATTCTCCATGACTTCTGTCATCATAATGCTCCAAACCCTTGTGATCACAATGTTCCATAACACTTATCATCACAACACCCCATGACGATCTTCATCACAATTATCCATGGTTATCTCATCACAATGCTCCAGGACCTTGTCATCACCATGCTCCATTCCCTTGTCATCACAATGCTCCATGACCCCTGTCATTACAATAATCCATTAACATTTCCAGCCTAATGCTACATGACATTCTCATCACAATGCTCCATGACCAATATCATCACAATGCTCCATGACCCCTGTCATCACAACCATCCATAACACCTGACAACACAATGATCCGGGACACTTGTCATCACAATGCTCCATTCCCTAGTCATCACGATGCTCCATGACCCCTGTCATCACAATAGTCCATGAACATTTTCAGCCCAATGCTCCATGAACCTTGTCATCACAATAATCCATGCCCTTGTCATCCCAATGCTCCATGACCCATGTATTCACAATGCTCCTTGACGCTTGTCATCACAGTGGTCCATGACACCTGTCATCACAATGCTCCATGCCTTTGTCTGCAAAATGTTACATTACATTGTCATTGCAATTCTCTATGTGCTTGTCATCACAATACTCCATTACCATTGTCATCACAATCCTCCTTGAACCTTGGAATCACATTGCTTCATGCCCTTGTCATCACAATGCTCCATGTGCCTTGAAATCAAAATGATCCATGACCTCTCTCATCACAATGCTCCAAACCCTTGTGATCACAATATTCCATAACACTTGTCATCACAATGCTCCATGATGCCTGTCATCACAATACTCCATGCCCTTTTCATCACATTGCTCCATGACCTTTGTCATCACAATTCTCAATACACTTGTCATCACCATGCTCCCTGACACTTGTCGTCAGAATTCTCCTTGAACCCTGTCACGTAAAGGCTCCATGCCTTTTTCATCACAATGCCCCATGCCGTTTTCATCACAATGCTCCATGACATTGTCATTAAAATACTCCACAAGCTTGTCATTAGAATGCTCCATGACACTTGTCATCACAATTCTCCATGCACTTGTCAGCACAATGCTCCCTGACCCTTGTCATCACAATGCTCCAAGCCATTGTCATCACAACTCTCCATTACCTTTGTCATCAGAATCCTCCATGACACTTGGCATCAGAATGCTCCATGCCATTGTCATCACAATGGGCCATTACATATGTCATCACAATGCTCCCTGACACCTGTCTTCACAATACTGCATCACCTGGTCATCAAAATGCTCCATGCCCTTGTCATCACAATGTGTCATTCCATCTGTCATCGCAATAATCCATGAAATATATTAGACCAATGCTCCATGCCCTTGTCATCACAATGCTCCATATCCTTGTTATCACAATGTTCCAAGACCCCTGTAATCAGAATGCTCCATGCCCCTTTTCATCAGTATGCTCCATGAGACTTGTCTTCACAAGGCTCCATGGATTTCTCATCACAAAGCTCCAGGACCTTGTCATCACAATGCTTCACGACCTTGTCATGAAAATCCTCAATGGCCCTTGTAATCATAATGCTGCAAGCCCTAGTCATCACAATGCTCCATTATATTTGCCATCACAATGCTCCATTACATTTGGCATCACAATGCTCCCTGCCATTGTCATCGCAATGGACCATGACATATGTCATCACAATGCTCCCTGACACCTCTCTTCACAATACTCCATGACCTTCTCATCAAAATGCCCCATGCCCTTGTAATCACAGTGCACCATGTCCACTGTCATCACAATAATCTATGAAACTTCTCAGACCAATGCTCCATGCCCCTGTCTTCACAATGCCCCATGCCCTGGTTAGCACAATGCTCCATGACCACTGTGCTCACAATGCTCCATGACTCCAGTCATCACAATGCTTCTTAACGTTTGTCATCACAGCGGTCCATGCCCGCGTCATCACAAGGCCCTTTTTCCTTTGTAACCACAATGCTCCATGAACATTTCATCACACTGCTCCGTGACCCTTGTCATCACAGTGCTCCATGCCTTTGTCAGAACAATGCTCCATGACCCTTGTCATCACAATGTGCCATGCGCTTTTCATCACAATGATCCACAACCTTGTCATCGCTATGCTCCATAAAACTTGTAATCACAATGCTCCATGCACTTCTCATCCAAATGCTCTCTCACCTGAGATATCACAATGTTCCATCACTAGTTATCACAATGCTCCCTCACCCCTGTAATCACAGTGTTCCATACCCCTGTCATCACAATGCTACATCCCCTTATCAGCACAGTGTTCCATGACCCCTGACATCACAATGTTCCATAACCCCAGTCATCAAAATGCTCCATGACCCATTTCATCCCAAAGCTCCATGACCCCTGGCATCACAATGTTCTATAACCCCTGTCATCAAAATGTTCCATGACACATTTCATCAAATTGCTGCATGACCCTGTCAAAAAAATGCTCCCTGCCCTTCTCATAACAATGCACCACACACTTGTCATCAAAATTCTCCATGACCTTTGTCATCACAAAGTTCCTTTACCCTTGGCATCACAATGCTCCATGTCATTGTCATCGCAATGCGCCATGAACCCTCTCATCACATTGCTCCATGCCCTTGTCATCACAAAGCTCCATGACACTTGTCATCACAATGCTCGATGTGTTCTCATCACAATGCTCCATGCCCCTGTCATTACAATCCACAATGCCCCATGTATCACAGTCTTCCGTGCCCTTGTCATCACAATGCTCCATGCCCACTCTCATCACAATAATCCATGAAATATTTCAGACCAATGCTCAATGCCCTTCTCATCAATATGCTCCATTACTTCTGTCATAACAATGATCCATGACCACTGCCATCACAATGTTCCACGGCCTTGTCATCACAAGGCTCCATGACCCTTGTCATCACAATGCTCCAAGAACCCTGTAATCACAGTGCTCCATGCCCTTGTCATCACAGTGCTCCAAGATCCCTGTAATCACAATGCTCCGTGCCCCATTTCATCTCAATGCTCCATGAACCCTGTCATCACAATGCACCATGCCCATCATCCTAATGATTCAGGCTATTGTCATCACAATGAAATCAAAATTCTCCATGACCTCTGTCATCATAATGCTCCAAAACCTTGTGATCACAATGTTCCATAAGAGTTATCATCACAACACCCCATGACGATCATCATCACAATTATCCTTGGCCTTCTCATCACAATGCTCCATGACCTTTGTCATCACAGTTCTCAATACACTTGTCATCACAATGCTCCCTGACACTTGTCATCAGAATGCTCCTTGAACCCTGTCACAAAAAGGCTCCATGCATTTTTCATCACACTGTCCCATGCCATTTTCATCACAATGCTCCATGCCATTGTCATCAAAATACTCCACAGGCTTGTCATCGGAATGCTCCATGACCCTTGTCATCACAATTCTCCATGCACTTGTCAGCACAATGCTCCTTGACACTTGTCATCGCAATGCTCCAAGGCATTTTCATCCCAATGCTCCATTACCTATGTCATCAGAATCCTCCATGACACTTGGCATCACAATGCTCCATGCCATTGTCATCACAATGGGCCATTACATATGTCATCACAATGCTCCCTGACACCTGTCTTCACAATACTGCATGACCTGGTCATCACAATGCTCCATGCCCTTGTCATCACAATGCGCCATTCCAACTGTCATCGCAATAATCTTTGAAACTTATTTGACAAATGTTCATTGCCCTTGTCATCACAAAGTTCCATGCCCTTTTTATCACCATGCTCCATGACCCCTGTCATCACAATGCTCCGTGACTCCAGTCATCACAGTGCTTCATTACCTTTGTCATCACAATGGTCCATGACCTCGTCATCAACAGTCTCTGTGACCTATTTAACCACAATGCTCCATGAAATTTTCATCACAATGCTCTTTGACCCTTGTCATCACAATGCTCTATGCCTTTCTCAGCAAAATGCTCCATGACCCTTGTCATCACAATGCTCCATGCGCTTATCAGCACAATGTTCCATGACACATGTCATCACAATGCACCATGCGCTTATCATCACTGTGCTCCACAATCTTGTCATCACAATGCTCCATAAAATTTGTCATCACAATGCTCCATAAAATTTGTCATCACAATGCTCCATGCACTTCTCATCAAAGTGCTCTCTCACCACTGATATCACAATGCTACATCACTATTTGTCACAGTACTCCCTCACCCCTGTCATCACAATGTTCCATGACTCCTGTCATCACAATGCTACATGCACTTATCATCATAATGTTCGATGACCCATGACATCACAATGTTCCATAACACCTGTCATCAAAATGTTCCATGACACTTTTCATCAAATTGCTCCATGACCCTGTCATCACAATGCTCCCTGCCCTTCTCATCACAGTGCACAACGCCCTTGCCATCAACATGCTCCATGACCATTTTCATCACAAATATCCATGACCCTTGGCATCACAATGCTCCATGCCATTGTCATCACAATGGGCCAATACATATGTCATCACAATGCTCCCTGACACCACTTTTCACAATACTCCATGACCTGGTAATCACAATGCACCATGAGCCCTGTCATCACAATAGTCCATGAACATTTTCAGCCCAATGCTCCATGACTCTTGTTATCACAATGATCCATGCCCTTGTCATCCCAATGCTCCATGACCCCTTTATTCACAATGATCCGTGATGCTTGTCATCACAGTGCTCCATGACACCTGTCATCACAATGCTCCATGCCTTTGTCAGCAAAATGCTACATAACATTTTCATTACAATGCTCTATGCGCTTGTCATCACAATACTCCATTACCATTTTCATCACAATACTCCATGAAACTTGTGATCACATTGGTTCATGCCCTTGTCATCACAATGCACCATCCTCCTTGAAATCAAAATGATCCATGACCTCTGTCATCACAATGCTCCAAACACTTGTGATTCCAGTGTCCATAACACTTGTCATTACAACGCTCCATGATGCCTGACATCACAATACTCCATGCCATTTTCATCACAATGCAACATGACCTTTGTCATTACAATTCTCAATACACTTGTCATCACAATGCCCCCTGACACTTGTCGTCAGAATGCTCATTGAACCCTAAAACGAAAAGGCTCCATGCTTTTTTCATCACAAAGCCCCATGCCATTTTCATCACAATGCACCATGCCGTTGACATCAAAACACTCCAAAAGATTGTCATCAGAATGCTCCATGACCCTTGTCATCACAATTCTCCATGCACTTGTCAGCACAATGCTCCCTGACCCTTGTCATCACAATGCTCCAAGCCATTGTCATCACAATGCTCCATTACCTTTGTCCTCAGAATCATCCATGACACTTGGCATCACAATGCTCCATGCCATTGTCATCACAATGGGCCATTACATATGTCATCACAATGCTCCCTGACTCCTCTCTTCACAATACTGCATGACCTGGTCATCAAAATGCTCCATGACCTTGTCATCACAATGCGCGATTTCAACTGTCATCACAATAATCCATGAAACTTATTAGACCAGTGATCCATGCCATTGTCATCACAATGGACCATGACATATGTCATCACAATGCTCCCTGACACGTCTTCACAATACTCCATGCCCTTGTCATCACAATGCTCCATGTCCTTGTCATCACAATGCTACAGGCCCACTGTCATCACAATAATCTATGAAACTTGTGAGATCAAATCTCCATGCCCCTTTCATCACAATGCTCCATGCCCTATTCATCGCAATGCTCCATGACCCCTGTCATCACAATGCTCCGTGAATACAGTCATCACAGTGCTTCATAACGTTTGTCATCACAATGGTCTATGCCCGTGTCATCACAAGGCTCTGTGACCTTTGTAACCACAATGTTCCATGAACTTTTCATCACAATGCTCCGTGACACTTGTCATCACAATGCTCCATGCCTTTGTCAGAACAATGCTCCATGACCCTTGTCATCACATAGGGCCATGTGCATTTCATCACAATGATACACAACCTTGTCATTGCTATGCTCCATAAAGCTTGTAATCACAATTCTCCATGCACTTCTCATCCAAATGCTCTCTCACATGAGATATGACAATATTCCATCACTAGTCATCACAGTCCTCCCTTAACCCTGTTATAACAATGTTCCTTGACCCCTGTAATCACAATGCTACATCCCCTTATCAGCACAATGCTCCATGACCACTGTCATCAAAATACTCCATGAACATTTTCAGCCCAATCCTCTATGACCCTTGTCATCACAATCATCCATGCCCTTGTCATCCCAATGCTCCATGACCCCTGTATTCACAATGCTCTGTGACGCTTGTCATCACAGTGTTCCATGACCCCTGACATCACAATGTTCCATAACCCCTGTCATCAAAATGCTCCAAGACCCTTTTCATCCCAAAGCTCCATGACCCCTGGCATCACAATGTTCTCTAACCCCTGTCATCAAAATGTCACATTACACTTTTCATCAAATTGCTGCATGACCCTGTCATCAAAATGATCCCTGCCCTTCTCATCACAATGCACAACACCCTTCTCATCAAAATGCTCAATGACCTTTGTCATCACAAAGTTCAATGACCCTTGGCATCACAATGCTCCATGTCATTGTCATAACAATGCTCCATGAACCCACTCATCACATTGCTCCATGACCTTGTCATCACAAAGCTCCATGACACTTGTCATTACAATGCTCAATGCCCTTCTCATCACAATGCTCCATGCCATTGTCATTACAATACTCCATGACCCATGTATCACAGTGTTCCTTGCCCTTGTGATCACAGTGCTCCATACCCAATCTCATCACATAAATCCATGAAACCTTTCAGACCAATGCTCAATGCCCTTCTCATCACAATGCTCCATTACCTCTGTCATAACAATGCTCCATGACCCCTGCCCACACAATGTTCCACGGCCCTGTCATCGCAAGGCTCCATGACCCTTGTCAACACAATGCTCCAAGACCCCTGTAATCACAATGCTCCATGACCTTGTCATCACAAAGCCCCATGACGCATGCCATCAGAATATTCCATGGCCTTCTCATCACAATCCTCCATGCCCTTGTCATGACAATGCTCCAAGACCCCTGTATTCACAATGCTCCATGCTACTTTTCATCTCAATGCTCCATGAAGCCTGTCATCAGAATGCTCCATGCCCATCATCAAAATGCTTCAGGCTATTGTCATCACAATGAAATCAAAATTATCCATGACCACTGTCATCATAATGCTCCAAACCCTTGTGATCACAATGTTCCATAACACTTATCATCACAACACCCTATGACGCTCATCATCACAATTATCCATGGTCTTCTCATCACAATGCTCCATGACTTTTGTCATCACAATGGTCAATACTATTGTCATCACAATTCTCCCTGACAATTGTCGTCAGTATGCTCCTTGAACCCTGTCATGACAAGCTCCATGCCTTTTCATCAAAATGTTCCAAGACACCTGTAATCACAGTGCTCCATGCCCTTGTCATCTCAAAGCTCAATGACACATGTCATCAGAATGCTCCATGGCCTTCTCCTCACAATGCTCCAGGCCCTTGTCATCACAATGCTCCAAGACCCCTGTAATCACAATGCTCCATGCCCCTTTTCATCAGAATGCTCCATGAGACTTCTCATCACAAGTCTCCATGCTTTTATCATCACAGTTCTCCAGGACCTTGTCATCACCATGCTGCAATCCCTTGTCATCACAATGCTCAATGACCCCTGTCATCACAATACTCCATGAATATTTTCAGCCCAATGCTCCATGAAATTCTCATCACAATTCTCCATGACAAATATCATCAAAATGCTCCATGACCACTGTCATCAAAACACTCCATGACTCCTGACAACACAATGATCCGGGACTCTTATCATCACAGTGCTCCATTCCCTACTCATCACAATGCTCCATGACCCCTATCATCACAATACTCCATGAACATTTTCAGCCCAATGCTCCATGACACTTGTCATCACAATGCTTCATGCCATTGTCAGCAAAATGCTACATGACATTGTCATTACAATGCTCCATGCGCTTGTCATCACAATACTCCATTACCATTGTCATCACAAACCTCCATGAACCTTGGGATCACATTGCTTCATGCCCTTGTCATCACAATGCTCCATGGACTTTGAAATCAAAATGATCCATGACCCCTCTCATCACCATGCTCCATACACTTGGAATCACAATGTTCCATAACACTTGTCATCACAACGCTCCATGATGCCTGCCATCACAATACTCCATGCTCTTTTCATCACAATTCTCCATGACCTTTGTCATCACAATTCTCAATACACTTGTCATCACAATGCTCCCTAAAACTTGTCGTCAGAATGATCCTTGAACCCTGTCACGAAAAGGCTCCATGCATTTTGATCACAAAGCCCCATGCCATTTTCATCACAATGCTCCATGCCATTGTCATCAACATACTCCACAAGCTTGTCATCAGAATGCTCCATGACCCTTGTCACCACAATTCTCCATGCACTTGTCAGCACAATGATCACTGACCCATGTCATCACAATGCTCCATTAACTTTGTCATAAGAATCCTCCATGAAACTTGGCATCACAATGCTCCAGGCCGTTGTTATCAAAATGGGCCATTACATATGTCATCACAGTGCTCCCTGACACCTCTCTTCTCAATACAGCAAGACCTGGTCATCACAATGCTCCATGCCCTTGTCATCACAATGCGCCATTCCAACTGTCATCGCAATACTCCATGAAAATTATTAGACCAATGCTCCATGCCATTGTCATCACAATGCTCCATGCCCTTGTTATCACAATGTTCCATGACCCCTGTCATCACCATGCTCCGTGACTCCAGTCATCACAATGATCCATGACCTTTGTCATCACAATGGTCTATGCCCTCATCATCAACAGTCTCTGTGACCTTTTTAAGCACAATGCTCCATGAACATTTCATCACAATGCTCTTTGACACTTGTAATCACAATGATTTATGACTTTCTCAGGACAATGATCCATGCCCTTGTCATCACATTGCTCCATGACCCCTGTCATCACAATGCTCCGTGACTCCAGTCATCACAATTCTTCATATCATTTGTCATCACAATGGTCAATGCTTGCGTCATCAAAAGGCTCTGTTACCTTTGTAACAACAATGTTTCATGAAATTTTCATTACAATGCTCCGAGATCCTTGTCATCACAATGCTCCATGCCTTTGTCAGAAAAATGTTCCATGACACTTGTCATCACAATGTGCCACACGCTTTTCATCCCAACGGTCCACAAATTTGTCAGTGCAATGCTCCATAAACTTTCTAATCAAAATGCTCCATGCCGTTCTCATCACAATGCTCCATTATACCTGTCATAACAATGTTCCATGCCCTTGTCATCACAAAGCTCCATGACACATGTCATCAGAATGTTCCATGGTCTTCTCATCAAAATGCTCCATGCCCTTGTCATCACAATGCTCCCAGACCCCTGTAATCACAATGCTCCATGCCCCTTTTCAACTCAATGGTCCATGAAACCTATCATCACAATGCATCATGCCCATCATCATAATTCTTCCAGCTATTGTGAGCACAATGAAATCAAAATTCTCCATGACCTCTGTCATCATAATGCTCCATGACCCCTGTCATCACAATACTCCATGAACATTTTCAGACCACTGCTCCATGACAGTTGTCATCACAATGATCCAAGCCCTTGTCATCCCAATGCTCCATGACCCCTGTATTCACAATGCTCCGTGACGCTTGTCATCACAGTGCTCCATGACACCAGTCATCACAGTGTTCCATGCCTTTGTCAGCAAAATGCTGCATGACCTTGTCATTACAATGCTCTATGCGCTTGTCATCACAATACTCCTTTACCATTGTCATCACAATCCTCCATGAACATTTTGGTCACATTGCTTCATGCCCTTGTCATCACAGTGCTCCATGATCCTTGAAATCAAAATGATGCATGACCTCTGTCATCACAATGCTCCAAACCCTTGTGATCACAATGTTCCATAACACTTGTGATCACAACGCTCCATGATGACTGTCATCACAATAATCCAGGCCATTTTCATCACAATGCTCCATGACCATTGTCATCACAATTCTCAATACACTTGACATCACAATGCTCCCTGACACTTGTCGTCAGAATGCTCCTTGAACCCTGTCACGAAAAGGCTCCATGCCTTTTTCATCACAAATACCCATGCCGTTTTCATCACAATGTTCCATGCCATTGTCATCAAAATACTCTACAAGCTTGTCATCAGAACGCTCCATGACCGTTGTCATCACAATTCTCCATGCACTTGTCAGCACAATTCTCCCTGACCTTTGTCATCACAATGCTCCAAGCCATTGTCATCACAGTGCTCCATTACCTTTTTCATCAGAATCCTCCATGACACTTGGCATCACAATGTTCCATTCCATTGTCATTACAATGGGCCATTACATATGTCATCACGATGCACCCTGACACCTCTCTTCACAATACTGCAAGACCTGGTCATCACAATGCTACATGTCCTTCTCATCACATTATGCCATTCCAACTGTCATCGCAATAATCCATGAAACATATTAGACCAATGCTCCATGCCCTTGTCTTCACAATGCTCCATGCCCTTGTTATCACAATGCTACATGACCCCTGTCATCACAATGCTCCGTGACTCCAGTCATCACAATGCTCCATGACCTTTGTCATCACAATGGTCCATGCCCTCATCATCAACAGTCTCTGTGACTTTTTTAACCACAATGCTCCATGAACATTTCATCACAATGCTCTTTGCCCCATGTCATCACAATGCTATATGCCTTTCTCAGCACAATGCTCCTTGTCCTTGTCATCACTATGCTCTATGACCCTTGTCATCACAATGCTCTTTGACTCCAGTCATCACAATTCTTCATAACATTTGTCATCACAATGGTCGATGCCCGCGTCATCACAGGGCTCTGTTACATTTGGAACCACAATGCTCCATGATATTTTCATCACAGTGCTTCGTGACCCTTGTCATCACAATGCTCCATGCATTTGTCCGAAAAATACTCCATGTCCTTTATCATCACAAAGTGCCACGTGCTTTTCAACCCAACGGTCCACAAATTTGACATGGCAATGCTCCATAAACCTTGTAATCACAATGTTCCATGCCCTTCTCATCAAAATGCTCCATTACCCCTGTCATAGCAATGTTCCATGACCCCTGCCATCACAATGTTCCATGGCCTTGCCATCACAAGGCACCATGACCCTTGTCAACACAATGCTCCAAAACACCTGTAATCACAATGTTCCATGCCCTTGTCATCACAAAGCTCCGTGACACACGTCATCAGAATGTTCCATGGCCTTCTCATCAAAATGTTCCATGCCCTTGTCATCACAATGCTCCCAAACCCCTGTAATCACAATGCTCCATGCCCCTTTTCATCTCAATGCTCCATGAACACTGTCATCACAATGCACCATGCCCATCATCATAATGCTTCTGGCTATTGTCAGCAGAGTGAAATCAAAATTCTCCATGACATCTGTCATCACAATGCTTCATGATCCATGTCATCACAATGATCCATGCTCTTGTCATCCCAATGCTCCATGATCCCTGTATTCACAATGCTCCGTGACGCTTGTCATCACAGTGCTCCATGACACCTGTCATTACAATGCTCCATGCCTTTGTCAGCAAAATGCTACATGACCTTGTCATTACAATGCTCTATGCGCTTGTCAACACAATACTCCATTACCATTGTCATCAAAATCCTCCATGAACCTTGGGATCACATTGCTTCATGACCTTGTCATCACAATGCTCCATGCTCCTTGAAATCAAAATGATCCATGACCTCTGTCATCGCAATGATCCAAACCCTTGTGATCACAATGTTCCATATCACTTTCATCACAACACTCCATGATGCCTGTCATCACAATCCTGCATGCCCTTTTCATCACAATGCTCCATGACCTTTGTCATCACAATTCTCAATACAATTGTCATCACAATGCTCCCTGACACTTGTCGTCAGAATGCTTTTTGAACCCGGTCACGAAAGGTTCCATGACTTTTTCATCACAATGCCCCATGCAGTTTTCATCACAATGCTCCATGTCATTGTCATTAAAATACTCCACAAGCTTGTCATCAGAATGCTCCATGACCCTTGTCATCATAATTCTCCATGCAATTCTCAGCACAAAGCTACCTGACCCTTGTCATCACAATGCTCCAAGCCATTGTCATCACAATGCTCTATTACCTTTGTCCTCAGAATCCTCCATGACACTTGGCATCACAATGCTTCATGCCATTGTCATCACAATGGGCCATTATATATGTCATCACAATGCTCCCTGACACCTGTCTTCACAATAATGCATGACCTGGTCATCACAGTGCTCCATGCCCTTGTCATCACAATGCGTCATTCCAACTCTCATCGCAATAATCCATGAAACTTATTAGACCAATGATCCATGTCCTTGTCATCACAATGCTCCATTCCCTTCTTATTACAATGCTCCATGACCCCTGTCATCACAATGCTCTGTGACTCCAGTCATCACAATGATTCTTGATATTTGTCATCACAATGGTCCATGCCCTCATGATCAACAGTCTCTGTGACGTTTTTAACCACAATGCTCTATGAACTTTTCATCACAATGCTCTTTGACCCTTGTCATCACCATGCTCTATGCCTTTCTCAGCACAATGCTCCATGACCCTTGTCATCACAATGCTTCATGCCCCTTTTCATCAGAATGCTCCATGAGACTTGTCATCACAAGTCTTCATGATCTTCTCATCACAATGCTCCAGGAACTTTTCATCAGCATGCTCCATTCCCTTGTCATCACAATGCTCCATGACACCTGTCATCACAATACTTCATGAATATTTTCAGCCTAATGCTCCATGAACTTCTCATCAAAATGCTCCATGACAAATATCATCAAAATGTTCCATGACCACTGTTATCACAACACTCCATGCACCTGACAACACAATGATCCGGGACTCTTGTCATCACAATGCTCCATTCCCTAGTCATCACAATGCTCCATGACCACTGTCATCACAATACTCCATGAATATTTTCAGCCCAATGCTCCTTGACGCTTGTCCTCACAATGATCCATGTCTTTGTCATCCCAATGCTCCATGACCCCTGTATTCACAATGCTCCGTGAAGCTTGTCATTACAGTGCTCCATGACACCTGTCATCACAATGCTCCATGCCTTTGTCATCAAAATGCTACATGACTTTCTCATTCCAATACTCTATGCGCTTGTCATCACAATACTCCATTACCATTGTCATCACTATCCTCCATGAAAGTTGGGATCACGTAGCTTCATGCAGTTTTCTTCACAATGCTCCATGCTCTTTGAAATCAAAATGATCCATGACCCTTGTCATCACAATTCTCCATGCACTTGTCAATACAATGCTCCCTGAACCTTGTCATCACTATGCTCCAAGCCATTGTGATCACAATGCTCCATCACCTTTGTCATCAGAATCCTCCATGACACTTGCCATCACAATGCTCCATGCCATTGTCATCACAATGGGCCAATACATATGTCATCACAGTGCTCCTTAACACCTCTTTTCACAATACTGCATGACCTGGTCATCACAATGCTCCATGCCCTTGTCATCCCAATGCGCCATTCCAACTGTCATCACAATAATCCATGAAAATTATTAGACCAATGCTCCATGCCCTTGTCATCACAATGCTCCATGCCCATGTTATCACAATGTTCCAATACCCCTGTAATCAGAATGCTCCATGCCCCTTTTCATCAGTATGCTCCATGAGGCTTGTCATCACAAGGCTCCATGGTTTTCTCATCACAATGCTCCAGGACCTTGTCATCACAATGCTTCCCGACATTGTCATGAAAATTCTCATTGGCCATTGTCTTCATAATGCTCCAAGCTGTAGTCATCACAATGCTCCATTATATTTGTCATTACAATCCTCCATTACATTTGGCATCACAATGCTCCATGCCATTGTCATTGCAATGGACCATGACATATGTTATCACAATGCTC
Source organism: Mesoplodon mirus (assembly GCF_964341445.2). Lineage (NCBI taxonomy): Eukaryota > Metazoa > Chordata > Mammalia > Artiodactyla > Ziphiidae > Mesoplodon > Mesoplodon mirus. The sequence continues at coordinate 105,572 of NW_028295154.1, read as the reverse complement.
CCTGACACCTGACTTCACAATACTCCATGCCCTTGTCATCACAATGCTCCATGCCCTTGTCATCACAATGCACCATGTCCACTGTCATCACAATCATCTATGAAACTTGTCAGACCAATGCTCCATGCCCCTGTCATCACAGTGCTCCATGCCCTTGTCATCACAATGCTCCATGACCCCTGTCATCACAATGCCTCGTGACTACAGTCATCACAATGCTTCATAACGTTTGTCATCACAACGGTCCATGCCCGTGTCATCACAAGGCTCTGTGTCCATTTTAAACACAATGCTCCATGAACTTTTCATCACAATGCTCCGTGACCCTTGTCATCACAATGCTCCATGACCTTTGTCTTCACAATGTGCCATGCACTTTTCATCACAATGATCCACAACCTTGTCATCGCTATGCTCCATAAACCTTGTAATCACAATGCTCCATGAACTTCTCATCCAAATGCTCTCTCACATGAGATATCACAATGTTCCACCACTAGTCATAACAATCCTCCCTCACCCCTGTTATCACAATGTTCCATGACCCCTGTCATCCCAATGCTACATCCCCTTATCTGCACAATGTTCCATGACCCCTGACATCACAATGTTCATAACCCCTGTCATCAAAATGTACCATTACACTTTTCATCCAATTGCTGCAAGACCCTATCATCAAAATGCTCCCTGCCCTTCTCATCACAATGCACCACACGCTTGTCATCAAAAAGCTCCATGACCATTGTCATCACAAAGCTCCATGGCCCTTGGCAACACAATGCTCCATGTCATTGTCATCACAATGCTCCATGAACCCTCTCATCACATGGCTCCATGACCTTGTCATCACAAAGCACCATGACACTTGTCATCACAATGCTCGATGCCCTTCCCATCACAATGCTCCATGACCTTGTAATTACAATCCTCCATGACCCATGTATCACAGTGTTCCGTGCCCTTGTCATCACAATGCTCCATGCCCACTCTCATCACAATAATCCATGAAACATTTCAGACCAATGCTCAATACCCTTCTCATCACAATGCTCCATTATCTCTGTCATAACAATGCTCCATGACCCCCGCTATCACAATGTTCCATGGCCTTCTCCTCACAATGCTCCATGCCCTTGTCATCACAATGCTCCAAGACCCCTGTAATCACAATGCTCCATTCCCCTTATCATCAGAATTCTCCATGAGACTTGTCATCACAAGTCTCCATGGTCATCTCATCACAATGCTCCAGGAACTTGTCATCACCATGCTCCATTCCGTTGTCATCACAATTCTCCATGACCCCTGACATCACAATACTCCATGAACATTTTCAGCCCACTGCTCCATGACCTTCTCATCACAATGCTCCATGAACAATATCATCACAATGCTCCATGACCACTGTCATCACAACACTCCCTGACACCTGACAACCTAATGATCTGGGACCTTTGTCATCATAATGCTCCAAGACCCCTATAATCACAATGCCCCATGACACCTGTCATCACAATACTCCAGGAACATTTTCAGCCCAATTCTCCATGACCCTTGTCATCACAATGATCCATGCCCTTGTCATCCTAATGCTCCATGACCCCTGTATTCTCAGTGGTCTGTGATGCTTGTCATCACAGTGCTCCATGACACATGTCATCACAATGCTCTATGCCTTTCTCAGCACAATGTTCCATGCCTTTTTCATCACAATGCTCCATGACCCCTGTATTCACAATGCTCCATGACTCCAGTCATCACAATTCTTCATAACATTTGTCATCACAATGGGCGATACCCACGTCATCACAAGACTCTGTTACCTTTGTAACCACAATGCTCCATGAACATTTCATCACAATGCTCCGTGACCCTTGTCATCACAATGCTCCATGTCTTTGTCAAAAAAATGCTCCATGACCATTGTCATCACAATGTGCCACGTACTTTTCATCCCAACAGTCCACAAATTTGTCATCACAATGCTCCATGAACCCTGTAATCACAATGCTCCATGCACTTCTCATCACAATGCTCCATTACCCCTGTCATAACAATGCTCCATGACCCCTGCCATCACAATTTTCTATGCCCTTGTCATCACAATGCTCCAAGACCCCAGTAATCACAATACTCCATGCCCCTCTTCATCTCAATGCTCCATGAACCCTGTCATCACAATGCATCATGCCAATCATCATAATGATTCCGGCTATTGTCAGCACAATGAAATCAAAATTCTACATGACCCCTGTCATCACAGTACTCCATGAACATTTTCCGCCCAATGCTCCATGACCATTGTCATCACAATGATCCATGCCCTTGTCATCCCAATGCTCCATGACCCCTGTATTCACAATGCTCCGTGACGCTTGTTATCACAGTGCTCCATGAAACTTGTCATCACAATGCTCCATGCCTTTGTCAGCAAAATGCTACATGACCTTGTCATTAAAATGCTCTTTGCACATGTCATCACTATACTCCTTTACCATTGTCATCACAATCCTCCATGAAACTTGGGATCACATTGCTTCATGCCCTTGTCATCACAAAGCTCCCTGCTCCTTGAAATCAAAATGATCCATGACCTCTGTCATCACAATGCTCCAAACCCTTGTGATCACAATGTTCCATAACACTTGTCATCACAAAGCTCCATGATGCCTGTCATCACAATACTCCATGCCCTTTTCATCACAATGCTCCATGACCTTTGTCATCACAATTCTCAATACACTTGTCATCACAATGCTCCCTGACATTGTCGTCAGAGTGCTCCTTGAACACTGTCACCAAAAGGCTCCATTCCTTTTTCATCACAAGGCCCCATGCCATTTTCATCACAATGCTCCATGCAATTGTCATCAAAATACTCCACAAGCTTGTCATCAGTATGCTCCATGTCTCTTGTCATCACAATTATCCATGCACTTGTCAGCACAGTGCTCCCTGAACCTTGTCATCACAAGCCTCCAAACCCTTTTCATCACAATGCTCCATTACCTTTGTCATTAGAATCCTCCATGACACTTGGCATCACAATGCTCCATGCCTTTGTCATCACAATGGGCCATTACATATGTCATCACAGTGCTCGCTGACACCTCTCTTCACAATAGAGCATACCCTTGTCATCAAAATGCTCCATGCCCTTGTATCATAATGTTCCAAGTCCCCTGTAATCAGAATGCTCCACGCCCCTTTTCATCAGTATGCTCCTTGAGATTTGTCATCACAAGCCTCCATGGTTTTCTCAACACAATGCTCCAGGAACTTGTCATCACAATGCTTCACGACATTGTCATGAAAATTCTCAATGGCCCTTGTCAACATAATGCTACAAGCCCTAGTCATCACAATGCTCCATTATATTTGTCATCACATCCTCCATTACATTTAGCATCACAATGCTCCATGCTATTGTCATCGCAATGGACCATGACATAGGTCATCAAAATGCTCCCTGACAACTGTCTTCACAATACTCCATGCCCTTGTCTTCACAATGCTCTATGCCCTAGTACTCACAATGCACCATGTCCACTGTCATCACAATAATCTATGAAATTTATCAGACCAATGCTCCATGCCCCTGTCATCACAATGCTCCATGCCCTTGTCATCACAATGCTCCATGACCCCTGTCATCACAATGCTCGGTGACTCCAGTCATCACTATGCTTCATAACGTTTGTCATCACAACGGTCCATGCCTGCATCATCACAAGGCTCTGTTACCTTTGTAACCCCAATGCTCCACGAACTTTTCATTACAATGCTCCGTGACCCTTGTCATCACAATGCTCCATGCATTTGTCAGAACAATGCTCCATGACCTTTGTCATCACAATGTGCCATGCAATTTTCATCACAATGATCCAAAACCTTGTCATCGCTATGCTCCATAAACCTTGTAATCACAATGCTCCATGCACTTCTCATCCAAATGCTCTCTCACATGAGATATCACAATGTTCCAACACTAGTCATCACAATCCTCTCTCAACCCTGTTATCACAATGTTCCATGAACCCTGTCTTCACAATGCTACATCCCCTTATCAGCACAATGTTCGTTGGCCCCTGACATCACAATGTTCCATAACACGTGTCATCAAAATGCTCCATGACCCTTTTCAACCCAAAGCTCCATGATCCCTGGCAACACAATGTTCTATAACCCATGTCATCAAAATGTTCCATTACACTTTTCATCAAATTGCTGCATGACCCTGTCATGAAAATGCTCCCTGCCCTTATCATCACAATGCACAACACACTTGTCATCAAAATGCTCCATGACTTTTGTCATCACAAAGCTCCATGACCCTTGGCATCACAATGCTCCATGTCATTTTCATCACAATGATCCATGAACCATCTCATCACATTGCTCCATGCCCTTGTCATCAAAAGCTCCATGACACTTGTCATCACAATGCTCGATGCCCTTCTCATCACAACGCTCCATAATCTTGTCATTACAATCCTCCATGACCCATGTATCACAGTGTATGGTGCCCTTGTCATCACAGTGCTCCATGCCCACTCTCATCAAAATAATCCATGAAACATTTCAGACCAATGCTCAATGCCCTTCTCATCACAATGCTCCATTACCTATGTCATAAAAATGCTCCATGACCCCTGCCAGCAAAATGTTCCACGGCCTTGTCATCACAAGGCTCCATGCCCCTTGTCATCACAATGCTCCAAAACCTTTGTAATCACAATGCTCCATGCCCTTGTCATCACAATGCTCCATGACCTTTGTCATCACAATTCTCAATACACTTGTCATCACAATGCTCCCTGACACTTGTCGTCAGAATGCTCCTTGAACCCTGTCACGAAAAGGCTGCATGCCTTTTTCATCACAAAGCCCCATGCCGTTTTCATGACAATGCTCCATGCCATTGTCATCAAAATACTCCACAAGCTTGTCATCAGAATGCTCCATGACCCTTGCCATCACAATTCTCCATGCACTTGTCAGCACAATGCTCCCTGAACCTGGTCCTCACTATGCTCCAAGCCATTGTCATCAAAATGCTCCATTACTTCTGTCAACAGAATCATCCATGACAATTTGCATCACAATGCTCCATGCCATTGTCATCACAATGGGCCAATACATATGTCATCACAATGCTCCGTGACACCACTTTTCACAATACTGCATGACCTGGTCATCACAATGCTCCATGCCCTTGTCATCACAAAGCTCCATGACGCATGTCATCAGAATGTTCCATGGCCTTCTCCACACAATGCTCCATGCCCTTGTCATCACAATGCTCCAAGACCCCTGTAATCACAATGCTCCATGCCCCTTTTCTTCAGAATGCTCCATGAGACTTGTCATCACAAGTCTCCATGGTCATCTCATCACAATGCTCCAGGACCTTGTAATCACCATGCTCCATTCCCTAGTGATCACAATGCTCCATGACCCCTGTCATCACAATACTCCATGAACATTTTCAGCCCAATTCCCCATGACCTTCTCATCACAATGCTCCAAGACCAATACCATCACAATGCTCCATGATCACTGTCATCACAACACTCAATGACACCTGAAAACACAATGATCAGGGACACTTGTCATCAAAATGCTCCATTCCCTAGTCATCACAATGCTCCATTACCCCTGTCATCACAATACTCCATGAACATTTTCAGCCAAATGCTCCATGTCCTTTGTCATCACAATGATCCATGCTCTTGTCATCCCAATGCTCCATGACCCCTGTATTCAAAATGCTCTGTGACGCTTGTCATCACAGTGCTCCATGACACCTGTCATCACAATGCTCCATGCCTTTGTCAGCAAAATGCTACATGACATGTCATTACAATGCTCTATGTGCTTGTCATCACAATACTGCATTACCATTGTCATCACTATGCTCCATGAAACTTGGGATCCCATTGCTTCATGCCCTTGTCATCACAATGCTCCATGCTCCTTGAAATCAAAATGATCCATGACCTCTGTCATCGCAGTGCTCCAAACACTTTTCATCACAATGTTCCATAACACTTTTCATCACAACGCTCCATGATGCCTGTCATCACAATACTCCATGCCCTTTTCATCACAATGCTCCATGACCTTTGTCATCACAATTCTCAATACACTTGTCATCACAATGCTCCCAGACACTTGTCGACAGAATGCTCCTTGAACCCTGTCACGAAACGGCTCCTTGCATTTTTCATCACAAAGCCCCATGCCGTTTTCATCACAATGCTCCATGCCATTGTCATCAAAATACTACACAAGCTTGTCATCATAATGCTCCATGACCCTTGTCATCACAATTCCCCATGCACTTGTCAGCACAATGCTCCCTGAACCTTGTCATCACTATGCTCCAAGCCATTGTCTTCACAATGCTCCTTTACCTTTGTCATCAGAATCCTCCATGAAACTTGGCATCACAATGCTCCATGCCATTGTCATCAAAATGGGCTAATACATATGTCATCACAATGCTCCGTGACACCTCTTCTCACAATACTGCATGACCTGGTCATCACAATGCTCCATGCCCTTGTCATCACAATGCGCCATTCCAACTGTCACCACAATAATCCATGAAACTTATTAGACCAATGCCCCATGCCCTTGTCATCACAATGCGCCATTCCCTTGTTATCACAATGTTCCAAGACCCCTGTAATCAGAATGCTCCATGCCCCTTTTCATCAGTATGCTCCATGAGACTTGTCATCACAAGGCTCCATGGTTTTCTCATCACAGTGCTCCAGGACATTGTCATCACAATGCTTCATGGCATTGTCATGAAAATTCTCAATGGCCCTTGTCATCATAATGCTACAAGCCGTAGTCATAACAATGCTCCATTATATTTGTCATTACAATCCTGCATTACATTTGGCATCATAATGCTCCATGCCATTGTCATCGCAATGGATCATGACATATGTCATCACAATGCTCCCTGACACCTGTCTTCACAATACTCCATGACCTTGTCATCATAATGCTCCATGCCCTTGTCATCACAATGCACCATGTCCACTGTCATCACAATCATCTATGAAAATTGTCAGACCAATGCTCCATGCCCCTGTCTTCAAAATGCTCCATGACCCCTGTCATCACAATGCCCCGTGACTCCAGTCATCACAATGCTTCATAACGTATGTCATCACAACGGTCCATGCCCGCATCATCGCAAGGCTCTGTTACCATTTTAACCACAATGCTCCATGAAATTTTCATCACAATGCTCCATGACACTTCTCATCAAATGCTCCATGCCTTTGTCAGAACAATGCTCCATGACCCTTTTCATCACAATGTGCCATGCGCTTTTAATCACAATGATCCACAACCTTGTCATCGCTATGCTCCATAAACCTTGTAATCACAATGAGCCATGAACTTCTCATCCAAATGCTCTCTCACCAGAGATATCACAGTGTTCCATCACTAGTCATCACAGTCCTCCCTCACCCCTGTTATCACAATGTTCCATGACCCCTGTCATCACAATGCTACATCCCCTTATCATCACAAAGTTCCATGACCCATGACATCACAATGTTCCATAACCACTGTCATCAAAACGCTCCATGACACTTTTCATCCCAAAGCTCCATGACCCCTGGCATCACAATGTTCTATAACCCCTGTCATCAAAATGTTCCATTACACTTTTCATCAAATTGCTGCATGACCCTGTCATCAAAATGCTCCCTGCAATTCTCATCCCAATGCACCACACCCTTGTCATCAAAATGCTCCATGACCTTTGTCATCACAAAGCTCCATGACCCTTGACATCACAATGATCCATGTCATTGTCATCACAATGCTCCATGAACCCTCTCATCATATGGCTTCATGCCCTTGTCATCACAAAGCACCATGACACTTGTCATCACAATGCTCGATGTCCTTCTCATCACAATGCTCCATGCACTTGTCATTACAATCCTCCATGACCCATGTATCACATTGCTCCGTGACCTTGTCATAACAATGCTCCATGCCCACTCTCATCACAACAATCCATGAAATATTTCAGACCAATGCTCAATGCTCTTCTCATCAAAATGCTCCATTACCTCTGTCATAACAATGCTCTATGGCACCTGCGATCACAATGTTCCACGGCCTTGTCATCACAAGGCTCCATGACCCTTGTCATCACAATGCTCCAAGACCCCTGTAATCAAAATGCTCCATGTCCTTTTCATCACAAAGCTCCATGACGCATGTAATCAGAATGTTCCATGGCCTTCTCCTCACAATGCTCCATGCCCTTGTCATCACAATGCTCCAAGACCCCTGTAATCACAGTGTTCCATGCCCCTTTTCATCAGGATGCTCCATGAAACTTGTCATCACAAGTCTCCCTAGTCATCTCATCACAATGCTCCAGGACCTTGTCATCACCATGCTCCATTCCATTGTCATCACAATGCTCCATGACCCCCGTCATCACAATAATCCAGGAATATTTTCAGCCCAATTCTCCATGACCATTGTCATCACAATGATCCATGCCCTTGTCATACTAATGCTCCATGACCCCTGTATTCACAATGCTCCGTGACGCTTGTCATCACAATGCTCCATGACACATGTCATCACAATGATCTATGCCATTCTCAGCACAATGCTCCATGTCCTTTGCATCACAATGCTCCATGACCCCTGTCATCACAATGCTCCGTGACTCCAGTCATCACAATTCTTCATAACATTTGTCATCACAATGGTCGATACCCCTGTAATCACAAGGCACTGTTACCTTTGTAACCACAATGCTACATGAAATTTTCATCACAATGCTCTGTGACACTTGTCATCACAATGCTCCATGCCTTTGTCAGAAAAATGTTCCATGAAACTTGTCATCACAATGTGTGACACGCTTTTCATCCCAACGGTCCAGAAATTTGTCATCGCAATGCTCCATAAACATTGTAATCACAATGCTCCATTCCCTTCTCATCACAATTCTCCATTACCTCTGTCATCACAATGCACCAAGACCCCTGTAATCACAAAGCTCCATGCCCTTGTCATCACAAAGCTCCATGACGCATGTCATCAGAATGTTCCATGGCCTTCTCCACACAATGATCAATGTCCTTGTCATCACAATGCTCGAAGACCCCTGTAATCTCAATGCTCCATGCCCCTTTTCATCAGAATGCTCCATGAGACTTGTCATAACAATTCTCCATGGTCATCTCATCACAATGCTCCAGGACCTTGTCATCACCATGCTCCATTCCCTTGTCATCACAATGCTCCATGAAGCCGGTCATCACAATATTCCATGAACATTTTCAGCCCAATGCCCCATGACCTTCTCATCACAATGCTCCAAGACCAATATCATCACAATGATCCATGATCACTGTCATCACAACACTCAATGACACCTGACAACACAATGATCCGGGACTCTTGTCATCACAATGCTCCTTTCCCTAGTCATCACAATGCTCCATGACCCCTTTCATCACAATACTCCATGAACATTTTCAGCCCAATGCTCCATGACCCTTGTCATCACAATGATCCATGCCCTTGTCATCCCACTCCTCCATGACCCCTGTATTCACAATGCTCTGTGACGCTTGTCATCACAGTCCTCCATGACACCTGTCATCACAATGCTCCATGCCTCTGTCAGCAAAATGCTACATGACATTGTCATTACAATGCTCTATGTTCTTGTCATCACAATACTTCATTACCATTGTCATCACTATCCTCCATGAACCTTGGGATCCCATTGCTTCATGCCCTTGTCATCACAATGCTCCATGCTCCTTGAAATCAAAATGATCCATGACCTCTGTCATCGCAATGCTCCAAACCCTTGTGAACACAATGTTCCATAACACTTTTCATCACAATGCTCCATGATGCCTGTCATCACAATACTCCATGCCCTTTTCATCACAATGCTCCATGACGTTTGTCATCACAATTCTCAATGCAGTTGTCATCACAATGCTCCCTGACACTTGTCCTCAGAATGCTCCTTGAAACCTGTCACGAAAAGGCTCCTTGCCTTTTTCTTCACAAAGCCCCATGCCTTATTCATCACAATGCTCCATGCCATTGTCTTCAAAATACTCCACAAGCTTGTCATCAGAATGCTCCATGACACTTGTCATCACAATTATGCATGCACTTGTCAGCACAATGCTCCCTGAACCTTGTCATCAGTATGCGCCAAGCCATTGTCATCACAATGCTCCTTTACGTTTGTCATCAGAATCCTCCATGAAACTTGGCATCACAATGCTCCATGCCATTGTCATCACAATGGGCTAATACATATGTCATCACAATGCTCCGTGACACCTCTACTCACAATACAGCATGAACTGGTCATCACAATGCTACATGCCCTTGTCATCACAATGCGCCATTCCAACTGTCATCACAATAATCCATGAAACTTATTAGACCAATGCTCCATGCCCTTGTCATCACAATGCTCCATGCCCTTGTTATCACAATGTTCCAAGACCCCTGTAATCAGAATGCTCCATGCCCCTTTTCATCAGTATGCTCCATGAGACTTGTCATCTCAAGGCTCCAAGGATTTCTCATCACAATGCTCCAGGACCTTGTCATCACAATGCTTCACGACATTGTCATGAAAATTCTCATTAGCCCTTGTCATCATAATGCTCCAAGCCGTAGTCATCACAATGCTCCATTATATTTGTCATTACAATCCTCCATTACATTTGGCATCACAATGCTCCATGGCATTGTCATCGCAATGGACCATGACATATGTCATCACAATGCTCCCTGACACCTGTCTTCACAATAATCCATGCCCTTGTCATCACAATGCACCATGTCCACTGTCATCACAATCATCTATGAAACTTGTCAGACCCATGCTCCATGCCCCTCTCATCACAGTGCTCCATGCCCTTGTCATCACAATGCTCCATGACCCCTGTCATCACACTGCCCCTTGTCTCCAGTCATCACAATGCTTCATGACGTTTGTCATCACAACGGTCCATGCCCACGATATCACAAGGCTCTGTGACCATTTTAACCACAATGCTCCATGAACTTTTCATCACAATGCTCCGTGACCCTTGTCATCACAATGCTCCATGCCTTTGTCAGAACAATGCTCCATGACCCTTGTCCTCACAATGTGCCATGTGCTTTTCATCAGAATGATCCACAAACTTATCATCACTATGCTCCATAAACCTTGTAATCACAATGCTCCATGAACTTCTCATCCAAATGCTCTCTCACATGAGATATCACAATGTTCTATCACTAGTCATCACTATCCTCCCTCATCCCTGTTAGCACAATGTTCCATGACCCCTGTCATCACAATGCTACATCCCCTTATCTGCACAATGTTCCAATACCCCTGACATCACAATGTTCCATAACCCCTGTCATCAAAATGCTCCATGACCCTTTTCATCCCAAAGACCCATGACCCCTGGCTTCACAATGTTCTATAACCCCTGTCACCAAAATGTTCCATTACACTTTTCATCAAATTGCTGCATCACCCTGTCATCAAAATGCTCTCTGCCCTTCTCATCACAATGCACAACACCCTTGTCATCAAAATGCTCCATGTCATTGTCATCACGATGCTCCATTAAGGTTCTCATCACATTGCTTCATGTCCTTGTCATCACAAACCTCCATGACACATATCATCAGAATGCTCCATGGCCTTCTCATCACAATGCCCCTTGCCCTGCCATCACAATGCTCCATTATCCCTGTCATACCCATGATCCATGACCCCTGCCATCACGATATTCCATGGCCTTGTCATCACAAGGCTCCATGACCCTTCTCATCACAATGCTCCAAGAACTCTGTAACCACAATGATCCATGCCCATTTTCATCTCAATGATTCATGAACCCTGTAATCACAATGTACCATGACCATCATCATAATGCTTCATGCTATTGTCATCACAATGAAATCAAAATGCTCCATGACCTCTGTCATAACAATGCTCCAAACGCTTGTGATCACAATATTCCAAAACGCTTGTCATCACAATGCTCCATGACGCTCATCATCACAGTTATCCATGGTCTTCTCATCACAATGCTCCATGACCTTTTTCTTCACGATACTCAATACACCTGTCATCAAAATGCTTCCTGACACTTGTTGTCTGTATGCTCCTTGAACCCTGTCATGACAAAGCTCCATGCTTTTTCATCACAATGCTCCAAGACCCATGTAATCACAATGCTCCATGCGATTGTCATCACAAAGCTAAAGGACGCATGTCTTCAGAATTCTCTTGGCCTTCTCCTCACAATGCTCCATGCACATGTCATCACAAAGTTCCAAGACGCCTGTAATCACAATGGTCCATGTCCATTTTCATCAGTATGCTCCATGAGATTTGTCATCACAAGGCTCCATGTTTTTCTCATCACAATGCTCCAGGACATTGTCATCACAATGCTTCACGACCTTGTCCTGAAAATTCTCAATGGCCCTTGTCATCATAATGGTCCAAGCCCTAGTCATCACAGTGCTCCATTATATTTGTCAACACAATCCTCCATTACATTTGGCATCACAAGTCTCGCTGCTATTGTCATCGCAATGGACCATGACATATGTCATTACAATGCTCCCTGAAAACTGTCTTCACAATACTCCATGACCTTCTCATCACAATGCTCCATGCCCTTGTCATCACAATGCGCCATTCCAACTGTCATCGCAATAATCAATGAAACTTATTAGACCAATGCTCCTTGCCCTGGTCATCACAATTCTCCATGCCCTTGTTATCACAATGCTCCATGACCCCTGCCATCACAATGCTCTGTGACTCCAGTCATCACAATGCTTCATGACCTTTGTCACCACAATGGGCCATGCCCTCGTCATCATCAGTCTCTGTGAGCTTTTTAACCAAAATGATCCATAAACTTTTCATCACAGTGCTCTTTGACCCTTGTCATCACAATGCTCTATGCCTTTCTCAGCACAATGCTCCATGACCCTTGTCATCACAATGCTCCATGCGCTTGTCAGCACAATGCTCCATGACACATGTCACCACAATGCTCCATGACCCCTGTCATCACAATGCTCCGTGACTCCAGTCATCACAATGCTTCATAACGTTTGTCATCACAATGATCCATGCCCGTGTCATCACAAGGTTCTGTGACCTTTGTAAACACAATGCTCCAAGAAATTTTCATCACAATTCACAGTGACGCTTGTCATCACAATGCTCCATGTCTTTGTCAGAACAATGCTCCATGACCATTGTCTTCACAATGTGCCACACGCATTTCATCACAACGGTCCACAACCTTGTCATTGCAATGCTCCATAAAACTTGTAATCACAATGGTCTAGGCACTTCTCATCAAAATGCTCTCTTACCAGGGATATCATAGTGTTCCATGACTAGTCATCACAACACATCCTCACCCCTGTAATCACAATGATCCATGACCCTGTCATCACACTGCTACATCCCCTTATCATCACTATGTTCCATGACCCCTGACATCACAATGTTCCATAACCCCTGTCATCAAAATGCTCCATGATCCTTTTCATCCCAAAGCTCCAAGACCCCTGACATCACAATGTTCTATAACACCTGCCATCAAAATATTCCATTACACTTTTCATCAAATTGCTTCATGGCCCGGTCATCAAAATGCTCCCTGCACTTCTCATCACAATGCACCATGCCCTTGTCACCAAAATGCTCCATGACTTGTCATCACAAAGCTCCATGACCCTTGGCATCACAATGCTCCATGTCATTGTCATCACAATGCTCCATGAACACTCTCATAACATTGCTCAATGCCCTTGTCATCACAAAGCTCCATGACACTTGTCATCACAATGCTCGATGCCCTTCTCATAGCAATGCTACATGCCCTTGTCATTACAATCCTGCATGACCCATGCATCTTAGTGTTCCGTACCCTTGTCATCACAATGCTCCAGGCCCACTCTCATCACAATAATCCATGAAATATTTCAGGCCAATGTCCCATGCCCTTCTCATCACAATGCTCCATTACCTCTGTCATAACAATGCACCATGACCCCTGCCATCACAATGATCCATGGCCTAGTCATCACAAGGTTCCATGACACTTGTCATCCCAATGCTGAAGGCCCCTGTAATCACAATGCTCCTTACCCTTGTCATCACAAAGCTCCATGACGCATGTCATCAGAAAGTTCCATGGCCTTCTCATCACAATGCTCCATGCCCTTGTCATCACAATGCTCCAAGACGTTTGTAAACACAATGCTCCATGCCACTTTTCATCTCAATGCTCCATGATCCCTGCTATCACAATGCACCATGCCCATGATCATCGTGCTTCAGGCTATGGTCATCACAATGAAATCAATATTCTCCATGACCTCTGTCATCATAATGCTCCAAACACTTGTGATCACAATGTTCCATAACACTTATCATCACAACACCCCATGACGCTCATCATCACAATTTTCCATGGTCTTCTCTTCACAATGCTCCATGATCTTTGTCATCACAATGCTCAATACACTTGTCATCACAATGCTCCCTGACACTTGTCGTCAGTATGCTCCTTGAACCCTGTCATGACAAGGCTCCATGCCTTTGTCATCACAATAATCCATGCCCTTTTCATCACAAGGCTCCAAGATCCCTGTAATCACAATGATCCATACCCTTGTCATCAAAAAGCTCCATGACGCATGTCATCAGAATGCTTCATGGCCTTCTCACAATAATGCTCCATGCCCTTGTCATCACAATGCTCCAGGATCCCTGTAATCACAATGCTCCATCCCCCTTTTCATCAGAATGCTCCATGAGACTTGTCATCACAAGTCCCCATAGTCTTCTCCTCACAATGCTCCAGGACCTTGTCATCACCATGCTCCATTCCCTTGTCATCACAATTCTCCATTACCCCTGTCATCACAGTAGTCCATTAATATTTTCAGCCCAATGCTCCACGACCTACTCATCACAATGCTCCTTGGCCAATATCTTCACAATGCTCCATGACCACTGTTATTACAACACTCCATGACAACTGACAAAAAATGATCTGGGACTCTTGTCATCACAATGCTCCATTCCCTAGTCATCACAATGCTCCATGACCCCTGTCATCACAACAGTCCATGAACATTTTCAGCCCAGTTTTCCATGACCCTTGTCATCACAATGATCCATGCCCTTGTCATCCCAATGCTCCATGACCCCTGTTTTCACAATGCTCCTTGATGCTTGTCATCACAGAGCTCCATGACACCTGTCATTACAATGCTCCATGCCTTTGTCAGCAAAATGCTACATGACCTTTCCATTACAATGCTCTATGCGCTTGTCATCAAAATACTCCATTTCCATTGTCATCACCATCCTCCATGAACCTTGGGATCACATTGCTTCATGCCCTTGTCATCAAAATGCTCCCTGCTCCTTGAAATCAAAATGATCCATGACCTCTGTCATCACAATACTCCAAACCCTTGTGATCACAAAGTTCCATAACACTTGTCATCACAACGCTCCATGAATCCTGTCATCACTATACTCCATGCTCTTTTCATCACAATGTTCCATGACATTTGTCATCACAATTCTCAATACACTTGTCATCACAATGCTCCCTGACACTTGTCATCAGAATGCTCCTTGAACCCTGTCACGAAAAGGCTCCATGCCTTTTTCATCACAATGCCCCATGCCGTTTTCATCAAAATGATCCATGCCATTGTCATCAAAATACTCCACAAGCTTGTCATCAGAATGCTCCATGACACTTGTCATTACAATTCTCCATGCACTTGTCAGCACAATGCTCCCTGACCCTTGTCATCACAATGCTCCAAGCCATTGTCATCACAATGCTCCATTACTTTTGTCATCAGAATCCTCCATGACACTTGGCATCACTATGCTCCATGCCATTGTCATCACAATGGGCCATTACATATGTCATCACAATGCTCCCTGACACCTGTCTTCACAATACTGCATGGCCTGGTCATCAAAATGCTCCATGCCGTTGTCATCACAATGCGCAATTCTAACTGTCATCACAATAATCCATGAAACTTATTAGACCAATGTTCTATGCCCTTGTCATCACAATGCTCCCTGCTCCTTGAAATCAAAATGATCCATGACCTCTGTCATCACAACACTCCAAACACTTGTGATCACAAAGTTCCATAACACTTGTCATCACAACGCTCCATGATGCCTGTCATCACTATACTCCATGCGCTTTTCATCACAATGCTCCATGACCTTTGTCATCACAATTTTCAATACACTTGTCATCACGATGCTCCCTGACACTTGTCATCAGAATGCTCCTTGAACCCTGTCACGAAAAGGCTCCATGCCTTTTTCATCACAATGCTCCATGCCGTTTTCATCAAAATGCTCCATGCCATTGTCATCAAAATACTCCACAAGCTTGTCATCAGAATGCTCCATGACACTTGACATTACAATTCTCCATGCACTTTTCAGCACAATGCTCCCTGACCCTTGTCATCACAATGCTCCATTACTTTTGTCATCATAATCCTCCCTGACCCTTGTCATCACAATGCTCCATGCCATTGTCATCACAATGGGCCATTACCTATGTCATCACAATGCTCCCCGACACCTGTCATCACAATACTGCATGGCCTGCTCATCACAATGCTCCATGCCGTTGTCATCACAATGCTCCATTCTAACTGTCATCACAATAATCCATGAAACTTATTAGACCAATGTTCCATGCCCTTGTCATCACAATGCTCCATGCCCTTGTTATCACAATGCTCCATGACCCCTGTCATCACAATGCTCCGTGACTCCAATCATCACAATGCTTCATGACCTTTGTCATCACAATGGTCCATGCCCTGGTCGTGAACAGTCTCTGTGACTTTTTTGAACCACAATGCTCAATGAACTTTTCATCACAATGCTCTTTGACCCTTGTCATCACAATGCTCCATGACACATGTCATTGCAGTGCACCATGTGCTTGTCATCACAGTGCTCCACAATCTTGTCATCACAATGCTCCATAAAATTTGTCATCACAATGCTCCATGCACTTGTCATCAAAATGCTCTCTCACCACTGATATCACAATGCTACATCACTATTTGTCACAATACTCCGTCCCTCCTCTCATCACAATGCTACATGCACTTATCATCACAATGTTCGATGACCCCTGACATCACAATGTTCCATAACACCTGTCATCAAAATGTTCCATGACACTTTTCATCAAATTGCTCAAAGACCCTGTCATCAGAATGTTCCCTGCCTTTCTCATCACAATGCACAACGCCCTTGCCATCAAAATGTTCCATGACCTTTGTCATCACAAAGATCCGTGACCCTTGGCATCACAATGCTCCATGTCATTGTCATCACAATGCCCCATGCACGCTCTCATCACATTGCTCCATGCCCTTGTCTTCACAAAGCTCCCTGACACATGTCATCAGAATGCTCCATGGCCTTCTCATCACAATGATCCATGCCCTTGCCATTACAATGCTCCATTACCACTGTCATAACAATGCTCCATGACCCCTGCCATCACGATGTTCCATGGCCTTGTCATCACAAAGCTCCATGACCCTTCTCATCACAATGCTCCAAGAATGCTGTAATCACAATGCTCTATGCCCCTTTTCATCTCAATGATCCATGAACCCTGTCATCACAATGCACCATGCCCATCATCATAATGCTTCATGCTATTGTCATCACAATGAAATCAAAATGCTCCATGACCTCTGTCATAACAATGCTCCAAACCCTTGTTATCCCAATATTCCATAACACTTGTCATCACAATGCCCTATGACGCTCGTCATCACAATTATCCATGGTCTTCTCATCACAATGCTCCATGACCATTGTCATCACAATGCTCAATACACTTGTCATCAAAATGCTCCCTGACACTTGTTGTCTGTATGCTCCTTGAAACCTGTCATGACAAAGCTCCATGCCTATTTCATCACAATGATCCATGCCATTTTCATCACAATGCTCCAAGACCCATGTAATCACAATGCTCCATGCCCTTGTCATCACAAAGCTCGATGACGCATGCCTTCAGAATGCTCCTTTGTCTTCTCCTCACAATTCTCCATGCCCTTGTCATCACAATGTTCCGAGACCCTTTTCATCAGTATGCTCCATGAGACTTGTCATCACAAGGCTCCATGGTTTTGTCATCACAATGCTCAAGGAACTTGTCATCACAATGCTTCACTACCTTGTCATGAAAATTCTCAATGGCCATTGTCATCATAATGCTCCAAGCCATAGTCATTACGATGCTCCATTATATTTGTCATCACAATTCTCCATTTCATTTGGCATCACAATACTCCCTGCCATTGTCATCGCAATGGACCATGACATATGTCATCACAATGCTCCCTGACACCTGTCTACACAATACACAATGACCTTCTCTACACAATGATCCATGCCTTTGTCATCACAATGCACCATGTCCACTGTCATCACAATAATCTATGAATCTTGTCAGACAAATGCTCCATGCTCCTGTCATCACAAAGCTCCATGCACTTGTCATCACAATGCTCCATGAACCATGACACATGTTTCACAGTGTTCCATGCCGTAGTCATCACAATGCTCCAAGACCCCTGTAATCACAATGTTCCATGCCCCTTTTCATCAGAATGCTCCATGAGACTTGTCATGACAAGTCTCCATGGTCTTCTCATCACAATGCTCCTGGACCTTGTCATCACCATGCTCCATTCCCTTCTCATCACAATGCTCCATGACCCTTGTCATCACAAAAATCCATGAATATTTTCAGCCCAATGCTCCAAGACCTATTAATCACAATGCTCCATGGCCAATATCATCACAATGCTCCATGACACCTGTCATCACAACACTCCATGAACATTATCAGCCCAGTGCTCCATGACCTTTGTCATCACAGTGATCCATGCCCTTGTCATCCAAATGCTCCATCACCCCTGTATTCACAATGCTCCGTGACGCTTGTCATCACAGTGCTCCATGACACATGTCATCACAATGCTCCATGCCTTGGTCAGCAAAATGCTACATGTCCTTGTCATTACAATGCTCTATGCGCTTGTCATCACAATACTCCATTTCCATTGTCATCACAATCCTCCATGAAACTTGGGATCACATTGCTTCATGCCCTTGTCCTCACAATGCTCCATGCTCCTTGAAATCAAAATGATCCATGACCATTGTCATCACAATGCTCCAAAATCTTGTGATCACAATGTTCCATAACACTTGTCATCACAATGCTCCATGATGCCTGTCATCACAATACTCCATGCTCTTTTCATCAAAAAGCTCCATGACCTTTGTCATCACAATTATCAATACACTTGTCATCACAAGGCTCCCTGACACTTGTCATCAGTATGCTCCTTGAACCCTGTCAGGAAAAGGCTCCATGCCTTTTTCATCACAATGCCCCATGTCGTTTTCATCACAATGCTCCATGCCATTGTCATCAAAATACTCCACAAGCTTGTCATCAGAATGCTCCATGACCCTTGTCATCACATTTCTCCATGCACTTGTCAGCACAATGCTCCCTGACCCATGTCATCACAATGCTCCAAGCCATTGTCATCACAATGCTCCATTACCTTTGCCATCAGAATCCTCCATGACACTTGGCATCCCAATGCTCCATGCCATTGTCATCACAATGGGCCATTACATATGTCATCACAATGCTCCCTGACACCTGTCTTCACAATACTGCATGACCTGGCCATCACAATTCTCCATGCCCTTGTCATCACAATGCGCCATTCCAACTGTAATCGCAAAAATCCATGAAAATTATTAGACCAATGCTCCTTGCCCTGGTCATCACAATGCTCCATGCCCTTGTTATGACAATGCTCCATGACCCCTGCCATCACAGTGCTCTGTGACTCCAGTCATCACAATGCTTCATGACCTTTGTCACCACAATGGGCCATGCCCTCGTCATCATCACTCTCTGTGAGCTTTTTAACCAAAATGTTCCATGAACTTTTCATCACAATGCTCTTTGACCCTTGTCATCACAATGCTCCATGCCTTGGTCAGCAAAATGCTACATGACCTTGTCATTACAATGCTCTATGCGCTAGTCATCACAATACTCCATTTCCATTGTCATCACAATCCTCCATGAAACTTGGGATCACAGTGCTTCATGCCTTTTTCCTCACAATGCTCCATGCTCCTTGAAATCAAAATGATCCATGACCTCTGTCATCACAATGCTCCAAAACCTTGTGATCACAATGTTCCATAACACTTGTCATCACAATGCTCCATGCTGCCTGTCAGCCCAATACTCCATGCTCTTTTCATCACAATGCTCCATGACCTTTTTCATCACAATTCTCAATACACTTGTCATCACAAGACTCCCTGACACTTGTCATCAGTATGCTCCTTGAACCCTGTCAGGAAAAGGCTCCATGCCTTTTTCATCACAATGCCCCATGCCGTTTTCATCACAATGCTCCATGCCATTGTCATCAAAATACTCCACAAGCTTGTCATCAGAATGCTCCATGACCCTTGTCATCACATTTCTCCATGCACTTGTCAGCACAATGCTCCCTGACCCATGTCATCACAATGCTCCAAGCCATTGTCATCACAATGCTCCATTACCTTTGCCATCAGAATCCTCCATGACACTTGGCATCCCAATGCTCCATGCCATTGTCATCACAATGGGCCATTACATATGTCATCACAATGCTCCCTGACACCTGTCTTCACAATACTGCATGACATGGCCATCACAATTCTCCATGCCCTTGTCATCACAATGCGCCATTCCAACTGTCATCGCAAAAATCCATGAAACTTATTAGACCAATGCTCCTTGCCCTGGTCATCACAATGCTCCATGCCCTTGTTATGACAATGCTCCATGACCCCTGCCATCACAGTGCTCTGTGACTCCAGTCATCACAATGCTTCATGACCTTTGTCACCACAATGGGCCATGCCCTCGTCATCATCACTCTCTGTGAGCTTTTTAACCAAAATGATCCATGAACTTTTCATCACAATGCTCTTTGACCCTTGTCATCACAATGCTCCATGCCTTGGTCAGCAAAATGCTACATGACCTTGTCATTACAATGCTCTATGCGCTAGTCATCACAATACTCCATTTCCATTGTCATCACAATCCTCCATGAAACTTGGGATCACATTGCTTCATGCCCTTGTCCTCACAATGCTCCATGCTCCTTGAAATCAAAATGATCCATGACCTCTGTCATCACAATGCTCCAAAACCTTGTGATCACAATGTTCCATAACACTTGTCATCACAATGCTCCATGATGCCTGTCAGCCCAATACTCCATGCTCTTTTCATCACAAAGCTCTATGATCTTTGTCATCACAATTCTCAATAAACATGTCATCACAAGACTCCCTGACACTTGTCATCAGTATGCTCCTTGAACCCTGTCAGGAAAAGGCTCCATGCCTTTTTCATCACAATGCCCCATGCCGTTTTCATCACAATGCTCCATGCCATTGTCATCAAAATACTCCACAAGCTTGTCATCAGAATGCTCCATGACCCTTGTCATCACATTTCTCCATGCACTTGTCAGCACAATGCTCCCTGACCCATGTCATCACAATGCTCCAAGCCATTGTCATCACAATGCTCCATTACCTTTGCCATCAGAATCCTCCATGACACTTGGCATCCCAATGCTCCATGCCATTGTCATCACAATGGGCCATTACATATGTCATCACAATGCTCCCTGACACCTGTCTTCACAATACTGCATGACCTGGCCATCACAATGCTCCATGTCCTTGTCATCACAATGCGCCATTCCAAATGTCATCGCAATAATCCATGAAACTTATTAGAACAATGCTCCTTGCCCTGGTCATCACAATGCTCCATGCCCTTCTTATCACAATGCTCCATGACCCCTGCCATCACAATGATCTGTGACTCCAGTCATCACAATGCTTCATGACCTTTGTCACCACAATGGGACATGCCCTCGTCATCATCACACTCTGTGAGCTTTTTAACCAAAATGTTCCATGAACTTTTCATCACAATGCTCTTTGACCCTTGTCATCACAATGCTCTATGCCTTTCTCAGCACAATGCTCCATGACCCTTGTCATCACAATGCTCCATGCGCTTGTCAGCACAATGCTCCATGACACATGTCATCACAATGTTCCATGACCCCTGTCATCACAATGCTCCGTGACTCCAGTCATTACAATGCTTCATAACGTTTGTCATCTCAATGATCCATGCCCGTGTCATCACAAGGTTCTGTGACCTTTGTAACCACAATGCTCCATGAACTTTTCATCACAATTCACAGTGACCCTTGTTATCACAATGCTCCATGTCTTTGTCAGAACAATGCTCCATGACCATTGTCTTCACAATGTGCCACGCGCATTTCATCACAACGGTCCACAACCTTGTCATTGCAATGCTCCATAATCCTTGTAATCACAATGGTCCATGCACTTCTCATCAAAATGCTCTCTCACCAGAGATATCACAGTGTTCCATGACTAGTCATCACAGTACACCCTCACCCCTGTAATCACAATGTTCCATGACCCTGTCATCACACTGCTACATCCCCTTATCAGCACAATGTTCCATGACCCCTGACATCACAATGTTCCATAACTCCTGTCATCAAAATGCTCCATGATCCTTTTCATCCCAAAGCTCCAAGACCCCTGACATCACAATGTTCTATAACACCTGCCATCAAAATATTCCATTACACTTTTCATCAAATTGCTGCATGGCCCGGTCATCAAAAAGCTCCCTGCTCTTCTCATCACAATGCACCATGCCCTTGTCATCAAAATGCTCCATGACTTGTCATCACAAAACTCCATGACCCTTGGCATCACAATGCTCCATGTCATGGTCATCACAATGCTCCATGAACCCTCTCATAACATTGCTCAATGCCCTTGTCATCACAAAGCTCCATGACACTTGTCATCACAATGCTCGATGCCCTTCTCATCACAATGCTCCATGCCCTTGTCATTACAATCCTGCATGACCCATGCATCTTAGTGTTCCGTACCCTTGTCATCACAATGCTCCAGGCCCACTCTCATCACAATAATCCATGAAACATTTCAGACCAATGTTCCATGCCCTTCTCATCACAATGATCCATTACCTCTGTCATAACAATGCACCATGACCCCTGCCATCACAATGTTCCACGGCCTAGTCATCACAAAGTTCCATGACACTTGTCATCACAATGCTGAAGGCCCCTGTAATCACAATGCTCCTTGCCCTTGTCATCACAAAGCTCCATGACGCATGTCATCAGAAAGTTCCATGGCCTACTCATCACAATGCTCCATGCCCTTGTCATCACAATGCTTCAAGACCTTTGTAAACACAATGCTCCATGCCCCTTTTCATCTCAATGCTCCATGAACCCTGCCATCACAATGCACCATGTCCATCATCATAATGCTTCAGGCTATTGTCATCACAATGAAATCAATATTCTCCATGACCTCTGTCATCATAATGCTCCAAACACTTGTGATCACAATGTTCCATAACACTTATCATCACAACACCCCATGACGCTCATCATCACAATTATCCATGGTCTTCTCTTCACAATGCTCTATGATCTTTGTCATCACAATGCGCAATAAACTTGTCATCACAATGCTCCCTGACACTTGTCGTCAGTATGCTCCTTGAACCCTGTCATGACAAGGCTCCATGCCTTTGTCATCACAATAATCCATGCCCTTTTCATCACAATGCTCCAAGATCCCTGTAATCACAATGATCCATGCCCTTGTCATCAAAAAGCTCCATGACGCATGTCATCAGAATGCTTCATGGCCATCTCATCATAATGCTCCATGCCCTTGTCATCACAATGCTCCAAGACCCCTGTAATCACAATGCTCCATCCCCCTTTTCATCAGAATGCTCCATGAGATTGTCATCACAAGTCTCCATGGTCTTCTCCTCACAATGCTCCAGGACCTTGTCATCACCATGCTCCATTCCCTTGTCATCACAATGCTCCATGACCCCTGTCATCACAATAGTCCATGAACATTTTCAGCCCAATGCTCAACGACCTACTCATCACAATGCTCCATGGCCAATATCCTCACAATGCTCCATGACCACTGTTATCACAACGCTCCATGACAACTGACAACAAAATGATCTGGGACTCTTGTCATCACAATGCTCCATTCCCTAGTCATCACAATGCTCCATGACCCCTGTCATCACAACACTCCATGAACATTTTCAGCCCAGTGCTCCATGACCCTTGTCATCACAATGATCCATGCCCTTGTCATCCCAATACTCCATGACCCGTGTATTCACAATGCTCCGTGACGCTTGTCATCACAGTGCTCCATGACACATGTCATCACAATGCTCCATGCCTTTGTCAGCAAAATGCTACATGACTTTTCCATTACAATGCTCTATGCGCTTGTCATCACAGTCCTCCATTTCCATTGTCATCACAATCCTCCATGAACCTTGGGATCACATTGCTTCATGCCCTTGTCATCACAATGCTCCATGCTCCTTGAAATCAAAATGATCCATGACCTCTGTCATCACAATACTCCAAACCCTTGTGATCACAATGTTCCATAACACTTGTCATCACAACGCTCCATGATGCCTGTCATCACAATACTCCATGCCCTTTTCATCACAATGCTCCATGACCTTTGTCATCACAATTTTCAATACACTTGTCATCACAATGCTCCCTGACACTTGTCATCAGAATGCTCCTTGAACCCTGTCACGAAAAGGCTCCATGCCTTTTTCATCTCAATGCCCCATGCCATTTTCATCAAAATGATCCATGCCATTTTCATCAAAATACTCCACAAGCTTGTCATCAGAATCCTCCTTGACACTTGTCATTACAATTCTCCACGCACTTGTCTGCACAATGCTCCCTGACCCTTGTCATCACAATGCTCCAAGCCATTGTCATCACAATGCTCCATTACTTTTGTCATCAGAATCCTCCATGACACTTGGCATCCCAATGCTCCATGCCATTGTCATCACAGTGGGCCATTGCATATGTTATCACAATGCTCCCTGACACCTGTCTTCACAATACTGCATGGCCTGGTCATCACAATGCTCCATGCCGTTGTCATCACAATGCGCCATTCTAACTGTCATCACAATATTCCATGAAACTTATTAGACCAATGTTCCATGCCCTTATCATCACAATGCTCCATGCCCTTGTTATCACAATGCTCCATGACCCCTGTCATCACAATGCTCCGTGACTCCAATCATCACAATGCTTCATGACCTTTGTCATCACAATGGTCCATGCCCTTGTCATCAACAGTCTCTGTGACCTTTTTAACCACAATGCTCCATGAACTTTTCATCACAATGCTCTTTGACCCTTGTCATCACAATGCTCCATGCCCTTGGCAGCACAATGCTCCATGACACATGTCATCACAATGCACCATGTGCTTGTCATCACAGTGCTCCACAATCTTGTCATCACAATGCTCCATAAAATTTGTCATCACAATGCTCCATGCACTTCTCATCAAAATGCTCCATGGCCACTGTCATCACAATGCTCCATACCCGTTGTCATTACTGTGCTCCATGACGCTCGTCATCACACTTTTCCATGGTCTTCTCATCACAATGCTCCACGCCCTTTTCATCAAAATGCTCCATGACCCTTGTCATCACAATGCTCCATGGCCACTCTCATCACAATGCTCCATTCCTCTTTTCATTACAGTGCTCCATGACGCTCGTCATCACAATTATCCATGGTCTTCTCATCAAAATACTCCACGGTCTTGCTATCACAATGCTCCATGCCCTGGTCATCACAATGCTCCATGTCCCCTGTCATCACAATTCTCCTCGTTCTTGGCATCACTGTGCTCCATGACACTTCTCATCACCGTGTTACATGAATTGTCATCACAATTCTCTATGCACTTGTCATCGCAATGCTCCATGACCCCTGTCATAGGAAGCTCCATGTGCTTGTCATCACAATGCTTCATTAACTTGTCATCAAAATCCTCAATGGCCCTTGTCATCACAATGCTCCATGCCCTTGTCATCACAATGCTCCATGTCCATTGTCATCACAATGCTCCAAGCCCTTGTCATCAAAATGCTCCATTTCATTTGTCATCACAATCCTCCATGACACTTGGCATCAAAATATTCCATTCCATTGTCATCACAATGGACCATGACATATGTCCTCACAATGCTCCCTGACACCTGTCTTCAAAATACTCCATGACCTTCTCATCACAATGCTCCATGCCTTTCTCATCACACTGCACCATGCCCACTTCTCATCACAATAATCCATGAAACATGTCAGGCCAATGCTCCATGCCCCTGTCATCACAATGCTCATTGCCTTTTCATCACAAAGCTCTATGACCCCTGTCATCACAATGCTCCGTGACTCCAGTCATCACAATGCTTCATGACCTTTGTCATCACAATTGTCCATGCCCTCGTCATCACAGGGCTCTGTGACATTTGTCACTAAAATGCTCCATGAAATTTTCATCACAATGCTCGGTGACCCTTGTCATCACATTGCTCCATGCCTTTGTCAGCACAAAGCTCCATGATGCATGTCATCACAACGCTCTATGACATTCTCATCCCAATGTTCCATGCCCTTGTCATCACAATGCTCCAAGACCCCTGTAATCACAATGCTCCATGACCCTTTTCATCAGAATGCTCCATGAGACTTGTCATCACATGGCTCCATGGTCTTCTCATCACAATGCTCCAGTACCTTGTCATCACAATGCTCCTTGACAGCTGTCATCACAATACTCCATGTACATTTTCAGCCCAGTGATCCATGACGTTCTCATCACAATGCTCCATGACCTCTGTCATCACAATGCGCCATGACCACTGTCATCACAACGCTCCATGAACCCTGACAACACAATGATCCGGGAAACTTGTCATCAAAATGCTCCATGCCCTTGTCATCCCAATGCTCCATGAACCCTGTAATCACAATGATCCATGACGCTTGTCATCACAGTGCTACATGAACCTTGTCATCACAATGCCTTTGACAGCAAAATGATACATAATCTTGTCATCACAATGCTCCATACACTTGTCATCACAATCCTCCATGACCCTTGGGATCATATTGCTTTATGCCCTTGTCATCTCTATCTTGCCTTTCTGGTTTTTACAGATTTTCGGATGTCCTTTTGGACCGGTGGGAAGTGAAAATTCTTTGTAGTGTGGATTTGCATTGCACGCTTGCTTGATTGGCCAGAAAGGGCCTATGCCTTTTCTCTTGAATATATTCAGGAGAAAAGTCATACACTGGTTTGGGCCAAGTGCATCATTCTCGAAGTTGTGATGCCTTTCCTGTGCTTTAAAGGCGATTCCAATTTACCTCTTGAAATATGTTTTGTGCCATTCTGCCTCATTTTCAAGTCCGCTTTGTTGCCTTCCCTCAACAGATTTTTGGAAGAGAGTAGTCCATTATAACTATGCAGGTTTTTGATTTGCTTTGCCCCTGAGCTCCAATTTTCAAATCCCATTTTTGGGAGCTGACCGCAAATCCACAATTTTGCTTCAGGAACTATACTGGTTCCAGGGGTGGCTATACTGGTTCCCTGTGGGTGGCTGAGGCTTTGGTTAATTCTTCTTCCTGACGGGAATTTAGAGTGACATGTGTCCGTCCAAAGGCCTACATCTACTCTCTGATTGGTTCTCCCTCTTCCCTTTCATCCTCTGCACAATTAGCAAACTGTGCAAACCAGGAGGTTATAGGGAATGACTCTCCTAAGTTGGGAGATTGATAGTAAAGTTGTTGGAATGCCAAACTGTAGCACAAGGAGAGGAAAAAGTAGGAGACTTTCAGAAACCTTTCGCCATCACAGGGTGTCCATTCTCTAGGTTTCCCATACATGTTATAACTGTAGTGATATTCCCTTCTACCTGGAAATTTGGGACCCATGGAATGGTGGCATGCATTACTACTTTAAAGGGTCTGCATTTTCTCTCCCAATCTCACCAGTCCTCTCAGTCCCAAGTGTCCAGCCTTATGTCTCATCCAGCTGTCTTTGCAGATAGGGTCATTCTAGGTTTCATCAGAACCCCTGAAGGAATTGTGTAAGAATTTCGCTGTTTTTTTGTTTTGTTTTTGAAATTCATTTTTATAATGGGGTTGAGCTGATTTTCCCTGACGTGTTTATGCTGGTCTAGACACACTTGATTCCCTTACAGAGGCATATCAATACATAGGTTTTAAGATTCTTACTAATCAGATATATTCCTCTGTGGGGAATAGGGGTTTTGAGTCCCGTTCACTGAGGAAGGTGTAGGTCTTGTCTATTCTGTATTTGGTTTATGGAATGGTACCTGTGCTAATATCAAACTCTGGTTTTATGCATCACCCCACCTCTCCTTTCCCCTTAAGGAGGCATAAGAGTGTTTTCTAAATGTGAGACGCTGCTCTCTTTCCTAATTCAGTTCATGTGTTGTGATGTTGAGATTCCCTCTGTAAGTGATATCTTATGATAAGATTCTTTTTCTGTGTGACTAATTTCCCTTAGAATCATCATACCTAAATCCTCTCATTATGCTGCTACTGGCCTTATGACATTGATTTCACGTCTGAGTGATATTCCGTTGTACAAAATTACCACAAGTTCTTTATGCATTTCTCTTTTTCCTGGGATACTTTAGGTGTACCGAAGTTGAGGTTCTTGTATGCAGAGCAGCCCTAAACTTTGGGGTGCCTGTGTCTTGTTGATATTTAGTCTTCCCAAGTTATATGTCCATGAGTTGAAGTCCCCTTTGCTCGGGGGCTTTGTATTTTAGATGTTTTAGGAAACAGCATACACTTCTTCAGAGTAGCTCTTGGATATTTATACCCCACCCATCAGCGTGACTAGTCTCCCTGTTTTCCATGGCCTCTCCTGCATTTTTGATTTGTACACATTTTTTGGATGGACTTTCTGAGCAGTGGAAATTGAGACTTCTTTATTGTGCGGATTTGCATTTCCCTCTTGCTTGGTTGGCCAAAAACTCTGTATGTGTTTTTTTCCTGAAGATATTCACGAAAAAAACGCATACACCCTTTTGCCCAACTGCATCATTTGAGAAATTCTGCTGCTTTTCATATGTTTTAAATGTGAGTACAATCTACCTTTTGAAAAATGTTTCCTGCAATTCTGCCTCTCATTCAGAACCTCTTCGTTGCCTTACCTGAATATATTTTTGGACGTTGGTTATCATTTATATCTTTGCAGGTCTTTGAATTGTCTGCTCCTGAGCTCCATTTTGCAACTCGCTTTTTTTGTGAGCTGACCGCCAAACCATTGGATTGATTCCGGCCCTATTCTGATCCTGGGGAGGCAGGCTGTGCCTTTGGATAATTCTTCTTCCTAATGGGAAATTCGAGTGACATGTGCCTGTCAAAACTCCTTCAGCTAATCTCTCATTGGTTCCTCCTCTTCCCATTTATCCTCTGCAAAAATTGCAAACTGTGTGAAACAGGAGGTTAAAGGTGCTGATTCTCCAAGTCGGGAGATTGTTAGTAATGTGGCTGGAATGGCGAACCCCAGCACCAGGAGATCAAAAATGAGGTGCATTTTAGACACCTCTCCTGAGCACACGGTGTACATTCATCTCAGTTTCCCAGGCATGTTTTCCCTGTCAGAAGATTCCCTTGAAACTGCAGATTTGGGACCCATGGAATGGTATCAGGCAGTATTACTTTAAAAGGTCTGCATTTCCTCACCCAGCTTCTCTAACATCTCTTAGCGTGCATAGCTTCCAGCCTTATATATCATCCTGCTGTGGGTCTACATGTGTTCAATCCATGTTACATCGTAGCCCTTCAACAAAAGTTGTAAGAATTTTTGTCTGTCTCACTGTTTTTATAAATATATTTAAATTTATTTTTATATTGGTTACAGCTGATTTTCAAAGCTCTGTTTTTTGCTGCTGTACATCCACTTGATTCATGTACTGTGAGACAACAATAAATTCTTTCTCAGATGCTTACGAGTCATATGTATTATTTTCCAGTGACTTGAGTGGACTGAGTGCCGTTCTTTGAGGTACTGTGTAGGCCTTGCCAGTTATTCAATTCGGTACTTGGAATGGTATCTTTGCTAATTTCAACCTCCTGGATAATACCTCACCATTCCCCACCTTTCCCATTTAGCAGCCTTATGTCTATTTTCTACATATTTGACTATGTTTCTGTTTTGTAGTTTATTTCATGTGTAGCCATTTTTGATTCCACCTCTAAGTGACATCTTATGATATGTGTCTTTTTCTTTCTGACATGTGTCACTTAGAATGATCGTATGTAACTCCTCCAGAGTTGTTACAACTGGCCTTATTTCATTGATTTCTGGATGAGTAATATTCCACTCTACATAAGTACCCCATCTCTTTTATCCATTTTATCCTTCCAGGGACATTTAGGTTATATCCAAGTGGAGGCCCTTTTTAACAGAGAGGTGGTAAACGTCGGGGTGCCTGTTTTCTGTCATTTTTTGTTTTTCCCAAGGTATACGCCCATGAGTGCAAGTGCCCTATGCTCTGTAGCTCAGTTTTCAGATGTTTTAGCAAACACAATACACTTCTCCAGTGTGGCCATTGGCCAATTACATTTCCACTATCAGCCTCACAGTGCTCCCTTTTCTCCTCACCCTGTCCTACATTTCTGGTGTTTACACTTTATGTGGATGGCCCTTCTGACTGATGTGAAGTGATACATTTTGTAGTATTGATTTCCAGTGCCCACCTGTTTGGTTGGATAAAAAAGTGTGTATGGCCTTTACTTGAATATATTCAGAAAAAAATGCATACGCCCTTTTGGGCCAAGTGCATCATTGGTGATGTTCAGCCCCTTTTCTTGTACTTTAATGGGGAGTCCTTTCTACCTCTTCAAATCTGTTTCCTGCCACTCTCCCTTGCTTACAACTCCTTTTCTGTGACTTACCTCAAGACATTTTTCAACAATAGATATTTTCAACTCTGCAGTTTCATGAATTTTAGTGCCCCTGAGTTCCATTTTTCAACTTGTGTTTTTGGAAACTGGACACAAAACAGTGGGATTTCCTCTAGCCCTATTCTCTTTCCGTGGGCAATTCTAGCCTTTGATGAATTTGTCTTCCGGATTGGAAATTAGAGTGGCATGTGCCTGTCCGAAGACCTAAGACTTGTCTCTAAATTTTTCTCATCCTTCCGCTTCATCCTCTGGAGAAATTCCAAACTGTGTGCAACAGGATGTTGACGGTGCTGATATCCCCAAGTGAGGAGATTGTTAGGAAAGATGCTGGAGGGGTGAACCCGAGCACCAGGCGATGAGGAGATGAGGTGCCTTTTCCAAACTCTTTCCGATCAAACGGTATACCATCCTCTAGTTGTGACAGGCATGTTTTAGCTGTAGGAAGGGTCCCGTGCATGGAAGGAGAACACCAGGGATTTTTCCAAATCAGTGCCTCCCCGAACACCAAACTGGGGAATTTTTAAGCTACAGCTACACGTATGTCCATTAAGGGCCTTGGGAAATAGGCAGAGCCCAACTTTAGATGATTGAAATCTTCAGGTTCAGAAGCGCTCACCATCGGCCTTGCTTAGGTTACATTTTATCTGTCATTGATAGATGATTTCAATAAAAAATATCGATTCTTTTTCAGATTATTTCCCTTTATAGGTTATTGCAAAATATTCATTGTAGTTCCCTGTGCTATACAGTAATTCCTTGTTGATGATCTATTTTATACATAGCAGTGTGTATGTGTTAATCCCAAACTGTTAATTTATCCCTTTTCCTACCTTTCCCCTTTGGTAATAATAAATTATAAGATTTTATACTTCTCAGAAATTGGGGAGCTGAAAGAGAGGTATCCTTTTCAATGGAAAAGCATTCAAAACAAGATTGAAGCTTCAGTCAAGAGTATTCGATGTACAACCATGGAAATAAATCACTTCATTTCTCTAATGTTGACCTGACAAATAAGACAGACGTCTTCACTGAACTTGCTTATAGTAAAGTGATGGAAATATCAAATGTAAGTCTTAGAAATATCTTATTTTACCCGAGCATTATACACTGCTCTATGTTAACTACAGTTTGGCTCACACATCTGTTCAATGAAGTTACAAAGTTCTCAATTTCTGTTACTGATCCTCCAGAGTGGACCCCAACAGGAGTCCCCGTGCCCAGTGTCATTGGAGCCAAGAGATCAAGACTGAGTTTGGTTCAGAAGCAAAGGAAACATTATTTTGAAAACTGAATGGAGAGGTGAGAGTGTGCCCTCCCCCATGGGCTGTGGGCTGGGATGCTGAGTAGGGATCCCGGGAGCATCAGTGGGATTTAGGGGATGGAGCTCTCGAGGGCTGGATTGGCTGCAGCTCAGGCTCTATGCTGTGCAGTCTGCATGGGACTCCGCTAGCTGAGGTGTCGACCCAGCCATTCTGCACTAGGAAGTCGTGTCTGAAGTTCCGGGTGTGGGACCTCTGCATGCGGAACCCTAGGAGCACGTGAAATTAGACAAAGCACAAAGGAAAAACAGGTTAGACTTTATTTTATTGCCCAGATTCTCTTTTTATCTCCCAGGAATTTTTAATGAACATTGCCAGAGACGAACCCCTCCTCTGCTTTTTGTTCCGTTCCTCATTCTTGGGGTGTTGAGGGTGAAGACCCCTATTTTGTAACTGCTTCATGCTGTGGTGGCAGCCCTGATACCTGGGGGGAGGGGCAAAACGTCTCCCCACCAGCCTCCAGGTGAGGTTGATTGTCCCAAAGCCTCCTGCCTCACTTCTCATCCGCCTGAGCACCAGCATTTGAAGTGTTATAGATTCTAATGACCTTTAAGTGTCCAGGAAATAGATGTGCAGAGATGCTGTGGTGGCAGGTTTCACCCCACCCCACATTTGTTCGGTGACATTAGGCTGACGTTTTTTGCCAGCCTAGATGCTCTGACCAGTAGTCTGTGCTTTCTTTAATTAGGTCCCTGAATTAATGTACAAACAGCACCATGTGTCAGAGCCCTGCCTGTGCAACACCCAGACAGTCCAGGGTCAGTGGTGATCCAGGACCATGACGTCCACTGAGTCAACGGCCTTTAGAAGTAGCCAGCAGTCCAGCCGGTCATATTGGCCACCATCACCGCGGTGTCTGTAGGGTTTTCTATGGTGAAAGCGTGATATACGTTTACCCCGCCAAGCTTATTAGCTCCCCTCTGGGTGCAGTAAGTCCTCCAAGCAGTAGTCTGC
The DNA here is from genome assembly GCF_964341445.2 of Mesoplodon mirus. NCBI lineage: Eukaryota > Metazoa > Chordata > Mammalia > Artiodactyla > Ziphiidae > Mesoplodon > Mesoplodon mirus. The sequence goes on along the minus strand of NW_028295154.1, from coordinate 72,102 downwards.
TCTTTCGGGGCACAGTCTTGTTGTATTCTGAGAGAAACTCCAGGTCAAGTGATGGTCACATGAGTCATCTTGGGGGCCAGATGCCCCCATTTGTCTCTCTGGAGGTTGGAGTTGGAAGGCCTCCTCACTCGAGGTCAGTGTGTCCACAGAGCGACCCCTGCAACTTCAGGACATGATGGGTGGTTAGGATCACCACGTGGGGTCCTTTTCCCTTAGGAGGGAGCTGGCCTTGTGGGCTGCTGATTTCCAGCTTTTTAGATACCCCAGTATCCTGGCCTGATGAGTCGGTGGGCAAAGCCCATGGTGACCATAGTTTATCATACCTGAAGGGCATTCTTGTGTTGCTCCATTTCAAGTGGTCCCAGTTTTTGCACTAAGGCTCCAAGGGCGATTAACCTTTGACCGGGTATGTAAAGGTCAAAGGGTTTAGCTAAATTAGCGAGTTCCTGGGCAAGGATCTGAATTGACTGCTCTTTCCATTCTTGAAAGGCTGCTTCTGGATTCTATTCAAAAGGATCATCATCTTTTCGTGTCAGTGTTTCATGTAGAGGCCCAGCTATTAGACTGTAGTTAGGGATCCAGATGCAGAAAACCTTGTCCTCCCCAGGAACCCTTAAGCTGTCTTCTAGTTTTAGAAGAAGTAAGGCTGCAAAAGGCTTCTTCCCTATCCTGGGATGCGTTTCTCCAAATATCTGTGAGAATGAAGCCCAGGCAAGTCACCTGAGCCTGGGATATTTGAGACTTTTTCTTGGACACCTTCTATCCTTTCTTGGCTAGGTAGTTCCGAGGCATCTTTAGTAGGCCTGGCGATCAGAATGTCATCTGCATATTGAAGGCGGGTTCCCTTTTACAGAGGTAGAACGTTTAGGTCTTTAGAGGACATTTCCCCAATGATGGTGTGGGGATTTTTGAACCATTGGGGCAGGACGACCCAGCATTATTGGTTTTGTTGCATGTTGTGTCCTGCCACTCACAAGCCAAAAATTCTTGTGACTCTGAGATGAATGGAATACAGAAGAAGGCATCATTGAAGTGTAATACAGAATGCCATGGCCTGGTGGATGGTAGAATGAGCAGCAGGGTGTAGGAAATAGGATCTACTGGATGTGGATCCTCGGTGGCTTCACTGACTGTCCTGATATCCTTTACCAGGTCTCCAGCAGCCCATGGGGCTCTCGTGGTCAGGCCAATCCCAGGATATGGAGCTCAACTGGGCTGCATCCCGCACCCCACAGCCCACGGGGCTCTCGTGTTCAAGTCCCTCCCAGGCTATGAAGCTCACCTGTACAGCTACCCAGCAGCCCATGGGGCTCTCATAGTCAGGCCCCACCCAGGATACGGAGCTCCCCTGGGCTGGTACCCCATCAGGGCTGGACACACAGGAACTGTGCACATAGCCCACCTTGCAGAGAAACCCCAGCTCACCTGTTGCTCACAGCTGACACAGAACACCTCAGAGCAGGACTTGAACTAACAAACAGCAGCTCTGACAGGTCTGTGACCCTGGCTATCACTCTGTGCAGCCTCTCTCTGCCTGGTCTTCCAGACACTTCCACTGCAGCCAGGGCACCAGGCCTCTGTCTGCACCCACCATCACTCCTCTCCCTGACTCCTGGGTTCCTCTCATTAGGATAGGGTCTTCTTGAAGTTGTTTTCCACTCATGGACCAGATAAAATGATAAGAAAACAAGCCGCAGCTGTAGCCCCTTGTCTATCCTGACTCTCAAGGCCCACACCTGTTCCTTGGGACTGACCCGTTTAGCAAGGTTCATTTCCTGCAACTGTGAGCCCCTGAGGGGTGAGGATTGGCTGATTTGGGCAGCCTGACACTGCCTGCCAGCCCCCCCCCCCACAGGTGTGCCTGTGTTGAGGTCAATATAAACACCTCTCCAGTCAGCAAGAGCCCCTGTAGCTGTGACTGACGCCATATTCTCTGCCCCGTCAGCAGTGTCGGGGCTGGGGTGGTGGGAGGGAGTGACGGGCCGTGGCTTTGTGGGTGGCCCAGTGTGAGTGAGGCTCTGCTGGACTTTCTGCAGGAGTTGCCAGGCTGCCACATGCTAAAGAAGAGGATGTGTCACCCATACCTGCCACTGGAATTTCTCCCCAGGCAGAGGTGAGGAAGTAAAAAAGCAGTGGGGGCTGTGGCAGGAGGGGTATCTCAGGCAGGGAAATGAAAAGCTTCCAGAAGAGCATCTGGGGCCAGGACCATCCTGGCTGGCCTGCAGGCACCAAGTCGTCCTGCGTGCTCTTGCTAGTGTGTCTCCACAGCCCTTCCTCTAGGCTTGCAAGTGCTTGTACATATTCAGGTGTTTTACCTGGAAAGGGTGGGAAGAGTTCAGCTGCAGCAGGACTGGGGCTCAGCTCACATTTACTCACAGACGCCTCGACCCAGTCCCCCAGCTTTGCAATGAGGATGCTCCTTGTGGGGGAGAGCGCTGCTGACTGCATGGGAGACGATTTCCCACCTCTGACCAACTTAAGAATTTTTTACCACTGGAGCAAGTGCCCTGATACGATTTTCCTCTGTAAAACTGGTGAGTTCTGTTTTTTTTCTTTCTTTTTTTCTTTTTGGTTCAAGTTAGATTTTATTTATTCCTCTTTTTTTTTAATTTGGAGATATAAACATGGAAATAATGCATTAATATAAAGACGTCTATGTGAAGGGAAAAACTTTTTTTCTGTTTTATTTTATTAAATGTTATTTATTTATTTTTAATTTTTTAAAATTTATTTCTTTTATACAGCAGGTTCTTATTGGATATGTATTTTATACATATAAGTGTGCACATGTGAATCCCAGTCTCCCAATTCATCCCACCACCACCCTCACATGGCGTTCCCTCCTTGGTGTCCATATGTTTGTTCTCTACATCTGTCTCTATCTCTGCCCTGCAAACTGGTTCATCTGTACCATTTTTCTAGGTCCCACATATATGCATTAATATACAATATTTGTTTTTCTCTTTCTGACTTACTTCACTCTGTATGACAGTCTCTAGATCCATCGAGGTCTCTACAAATGACCCAATTTCATTCCTATGTATGGCTGAGTAATATTCCGTTGTATATATGTACCACGTCTTTATCCATTCGTCTGTCTGTGGGCACTTAGGTTGCTTTCATTACCTGTCTATTGTAAATAGTGCTGCAGTGAACATTGTGGTGAATGTGTCTTTTTTTATTTTTTATTTTTTTTTATTTTTTATTAGTTTCTGCTTTATAACAAAGTGAATCAGTCATACACATACATCTGTTCCCACATCCCTTCCCTCATGCATCTCCCTCCCTCCCACCCTCCCCATCCCACCCCTCCAGGCGGTCACAAAGCACTGAGCTGATCTCCCTGTGCCATGCGGCCGCTTCCCACCATCTATCTACCCCACGTTTGGTAGGGTATATATGTCCATGCCTCTCTTTCGCTTTGTCACAGCTTACCCTTCCCCCTCCCCATATCCTCAAGTCCATTCTCAAGTAGGTCTGTGTCTTTATTCCCGTTTTACCCCTAGGTTCTTCATGCCATTTTTTTTAAAATTCCGTATATGTGTGTTAGCATACGGTATTTGTCTTTCTCTTTCTGACTTACTTCACTCTGTATGACAGACTCTAGGTCTATCCACCTCATTACAAATAGCTCAGTTTCGTTTCTTTTTAGGGCTGAGTAATATTCCATTGTATATATGTGCCACATCTTCTTTATTCATTCATCCGATGATGGACACTTAGGTTTTTTCCAGCTCCGGGCTATTGTGAATAGAGCTGCAATGAACATTTTGGTACATGTCTCTTTTTGAATTATGGTTTTCTCAGGGTATATGCCTAGTAGTGGGATTGCTGGGTCATATGGTAGTTCTATTTTTAGTTTTTTAAGGAACCTCCATACTGTTCTCCATAGTGGCTGTACCAATTCACATTCCCACCAGCAGTGCAAGAGTGTTCCCTTTTCTCCACACCCTCTCCAGCATTTATTGTTTCTAGATTTCTTGATGATGGCCATTCTGACTTGTGTGAGATGATATCTCATTGTAGTTTTGATTTGCATTTCTCTGATGATTAATGATGTTGAGCATTCTTTCATGTGTTTGTTGGCAGTCTGTATATCTTCTTTGGAGAAATGTCTATTTAGGTCTTCTGCCCATTTTTGGATTGGGTTGTTTGTTTTTTTGTTATTGAGCTGCATGTGCTGCTTATAAATTTTGGAGATTAATCCTTTGTCAGTTGCTTCATTTGCAAATATTTTCTCCCATTCTGAGGGTTGTCTTTTGGTCTTGTTTATGGGTTCCTTTGCTGTGCAAAAGCTTTTAAGTTTCATTAGGTCCCATGTGTTTATTTTTGTTTTTATTTCCATTTCTCTAGGAGGTGGGTCAAAAAGGATCTTGCTGTGATTTATGTCATAGAGTGTTCTACCTATGTTTTCCTCTAAGAGTTTGATAGTTTCTGGCCTTACATTTAAGTCTTTAATCCATTTTGAGCTTATTTTTGTGTATGGTGTTAGGGAATGATCTAATCTCAAACTTTTACATGTCCTTGTCCAGTTTTCCCAGCACCACTTATTGAAGAGGCTGTCCTTTCTCCACTGTACATTCCTGCCTCCTTTATCAAAGATAAGTTGGCCATATGTGCATGGGTTTATCTCTGGGCTTTCTATCCTGATCCACTGATCTATCTTTCTGTTTTTATGCCAGTACCACACTGTCTTAATTACTGTAGCTTTGTAGTATAGTCTGAAGTCAGCTAGCCTGATTCCTCCAGCTCCGTTTTTCGTTCTCAAGATTGCTTTGGCTATTCGGGGTCTTTTGTTTTTCCAAACAAATTTTGAAATTTTTTGTTCTAGTTCTGTGAAAAATGCCAGTGGTAGTTTGATAGGGATTGCATTGAATCTGTAGATTGCTTTGGGTAGTACAGTCATTTTCACAATATTGATTCTTCCAATCCAGGAGCATGGTATATCTCTCCATCTATTTGTATCTTCTTTAATTTCTTTCATCAGTGTCTTATAATTTTCTGCATACAGGTCTTTTGTCTCCTTAGGTAGGTTTATTCCTAGATATTTTATTCTTTTTGTTGCAATGGTAAATGGGAGTGTTTTCTTGATTTCATTTTCATATTTTTCATCATTAGTGTACAGGAATGCCAGAGATTTCTGTACATTAATTTTGTATCCTGCTACTTTACCAAATTCATTGATTAGCTCTAGTAGTTTTTCGGTAGCATCTTTAGGATTCTCTATGTACAGTATCATGTCATCTGCAAACAGTGACAGCTTTACTTCTTCTTTTCTGATTTGGATTCCTTTTATTTCCTTTTCTTCTCTGATTGCTGTGGCTAAAACTTCCAAAACTATGTTGAATAAGAGTGGTGAGAGTGGGCAACCTTGTCTTGTTCCTGATCTTAGTGGAAATGGTTTCAGTTTTTCACCATTGAGGACAATGTTGGCTGTGGGTTTGTCATATATGGCCTTTATTATGTTGAGGAAAGATCCCTCTATGCCTACTTTCTGCAGGGTTTTTATCATAAATGGGTGTTGAATTTTGTCGAAAGCTTTCTCTGCATCTATTGAGATGATCATATGGTTTTTCTCCTTCAACTTGTTAATATGGTGTATCACATTGATTGATTTGCGTATATTGAAGAATCCTTGCATTCCTGGAATAAACCCCACTTGATCATGGTGTATGATCCTTTTAATATGCTGTTGGATTCTGTTTGCTAGTATTTTATTGAGGATTTTTGCATCTATGTTCATCAGTGATATTGGCCTGTAGTTTTCTTTCTTTGTGACATCCTTGCCTGGTTTTGGTATCAAGGTGATGGTGGCCTCGTAGAATGAGTTTGGGAGTGTTCCTTCCTCTGATATTGTTTGGAAGAGTTTGAAAAGGATAGGTGTTAGCTCTTCTCTAAATGTTTGATAGAATTCGCCTGTGAAGCCATCTGGTCCTGGGCTTTAGTTTGATGGAAGGTTTTTAATCACAGTTTCAATTTCAGTGCTTGTGATTGGTCTATTCATATTTTCTATTTCTTCCTGAGTCAGTCTTGGCAGGTTGTGCATTTCTAAGAATTTGTCCATTTCTTCCAGGTTGTCCATTTTATTGGCATAGAGTTGCTTATAGTAATCTCTCATGATCTTTTGTATTTCTGCAGTGTCAGTTGTTACTTCTCCTTTTTCATTTCTAATTCTATTGATTTGTGTCTTCTCCCTTCTTTTCTTGATGAGTGTGGCTAATGGTTTGTCAGTTTTGTTTATCTTCTCAAAGAACCAGCTTGTAGTTTGGTTGATCTTTGCTATCGTTTCCTTCATTTCTTTTTCATTTATTTCTGATCTGATCTTTATGATTTCTTTCCTTCTGCTAGCTTTGGGGGTTTTTTGTTCTTCTTTCTCTAATTGCTTTAGGTGCAGGGTCAGGTTGTTTACTCGAAATGTTTCCTGTTTCTTAAGGTGGGATTGTATTCCTATAAACTTCCCCCTTAGAACTGCTTTTGCTGCGTCCCATAGGTTTTGGGTCGTCGTGTCTCCATTGTCATTTGTTTCTAGGTATTTTTTAATTTCCTCTTTGATTTCTTCAGTGATCACTTCGTTATTGAGTAGTGTATTGTTTAGCCTCCATGTGTTTGTATTTTTTACAGATCTTTTCCTGTAATTGATGTCTAGTCTCATAGCATTGTGGTCGGAAAAGATACTTGATACAATTTCAATTTTCTTAAATTTACCAAGGCTTGATTTGTGACCCAAGATATGATCTATCCTGGAGAATGTTCCATGAGCACTTGAGAAAAATGTGTATTCTGTTGTTTTTGGATGGAATGTCCTCTAAATATCAACTAAGTCCATCTTGTTTAATGTATCATTTAAAGCTTGTGTTTCCTTATTTATTTTCATTTTAGATGATCTGTCCATTGGTGAAAGTGGGGTGTTAAAGTCCCCTACTATGATTGTGTTACTGTCGATTTCCCCTTTTATGGCTGTTAGTATTTGCCGTATGTATTGAGGTGCTCCTATGTTGGGTGCATAAATATTTACAATTGTTATATCTTCTTCTTGGATCGATCCCTTTATCGTTATGTAGTGTCCTTCTTTGTCTCTTCTAATAGTCTTTATTTTAAAGTCTATTTTGTCTGATATGAGAATTGCTACTCCAGCTTTCTTTTGATTTCCATTTGCATGGAATATCTTTTTCCATCCCCTTACTTTCAATCTGTATGTGTCTCGAGGTCTGAAGTGGGTCTCTTGTAGACAGCATATATATGGGTCTTGTTTTTGTATCCATTCAGCCACTCTGTGTCTTTTGGTGGGAGCATTTAGTCCATTTACGTTTAAGGTAATTATTGATATGTATGTTCCTATTCCCATTTCCTTAATTGCTTTGGGATGTTATTGTAGGTATATTCCTTCTGTTGTGCTTCTTGCCTAGAGAAGTTCCTTTAGCATTTGTTGTAGAGCTGGTTTGGTGGTGCTGAACTCTCTCAGCTTTTGCTTGTCTGTAAACGTTTTAATTTCTCCATCAAATCTGAATGAGATCCTTGCTGGGTAGAGTAATCTTGGTTGCAGGTTTCTCTCCTTCATCACTTTAATTATGTCCTGCCACTCCCTTCTGGCTTGTAGAGTTTCTGCTGAGAGATCAGCTGTTATCCTGATGGGGATTCCCTTGTGTGTTATTTGTTGTTTTTGCCTTGCTGCTTTTAATATGATTTCTTTGTGTTTAATTTTTGACAGTTTGATTAATATGTGTCTTGGTGTATTTCTCCTTGGATTTATTCTGTATGGGACTCTCTGTGCCTCCTGGACTTGATTAACTATTTCCTTTCCCATATTGGGGAAGTTTTCAACTATAATCTCTTCAAATATTTTCTCAGTCCCTTTCTTTTTCTCTTCTTCTTCTGGAACCCCTATAATTCGAATGTTGGTGCGTTTAATGTTGTCCCAGAGGTCTCTGAGACTGTCCTCTGTTCTTTTCATTCTTTTTTCTTTATTTTGCTCTGCATCAGTTATTTCCACTATTTTATCTTCCACCTCACTTATCCGTTCTTCTGCCTCAGTTATTCTTCTATTGATCCCATCTAGAGTATTTTTCATTTCATTTATTGTGTTTTTAATCGATGCTTGATTCATCTTTAGTTCTTCTAGGTCCTTGTTAACTGTTTCTTGCATTTTGTCTATTCTATTTCCAAGATTATGGATCTTGGAAATAGAATCTTGGATCAGCTTTACTATCATTATTCTGAATTATTTTTCAGGTAGACTTCCTATTACCTCTTCATTTGTTAGGTCTGGTAGGTTTTTATCTTGCTCCTTCACCTGCTGTGTGTTTTTCTGTCTTCTCATTTTGCTTATGTTACTGTGTTTGGGGTCTCCTTTTTGCAGGCTGTAGATTCGTAGTTCCCGTTGTTTTTGGTGTCTGACCCCAGTGGCTAAGGTTGTTTCAGTAGGTTGTGTAGGCTTCCTGGTGGGGGGGAATAATGCCTGTGTTGTGGTGGTTGAGGCTCGATCTTGTCTTTCTGGGGGACAGGTCCATGTCTGGTGGTGTGTTTTGGGGTGCCTATTGCCTTATTATGTTTTTAGGTAGCCTCTCTGCTAATGGGTGGGGTTGTGTTCCTGCCTTGCTAGTTGCTTTGCATAGGGTGACCAGCACTGTAGCTTGCTGGTCGTTGACTGAAGCTGGGTGCTGGTGTTGGGTTGGAGATCTCTGGGAGATTTTCGCTGCTTGATGTTATGTGGAGCTGGGAGGTCTCTTGTGGACCCGTGTCCTGAAGTTGGCTCTCCCACTTCAGAGGCACAGCACTGGCTCCTGGCTGCAGCACCAAGAGCCTTTCATCCACCCGGCTCAGAATAACAGGGAGAAAAGGTAGAGAGAAAGAATTAGTAGAAGAAAGAAAGAGAGAGGGAAAGAAAGGAAGAAGGGAAGAAAGGAAGGAAGGAAGGAAGAAAGAAAGGAGGGAGGGAGGAAGGATGGAAAGAAAGAAGGAAAGAAAGGAGGAAGGGAGGGAGGAATGAAAGCAAAAGGAAGAGTGAATGGAAGAAGGGAGGGAGGGAGGGAGGAAGGAAAGAAAGAAAGAAAGACAGGAGGGAGGGAGGGAGGAAGGAAAGAAAAAGAAAGTGGAAAGAAGAAGGGTGGGAGGGAGGGAGGGAGGAAAGAAGAAAGAAGGCAAGGAGGAGCAGAGGGAGGGAGGGAGGAAGGGAAGGTAGGAAAAAAAGAAAGAGCAGGTAAAGTAAATTAGAATAAAGTATGAAATATAGTAGCGTTATTAAAATTAGAAAGTAATTATTGAAAAAAAAAAAAACGGACCGATAGAACCCTGGGACATATGGTGGAAGCAAAGCTATACAGAGAGAATCTTACACAGAAGATTACACATACACATTCACAAAAAGAGAGCAGGAGGGGGAAAAATCAAAAATCTTGCTCTCCAAGTCCACCTCCTCAATTTGGAATAATTCGTTGTAAAAAGAGGAAAAGGGGGGAAAGTCTTAAATCTTGTCCTCAAAGTCCACTTCCTCAATTTGGGATGATTCGCTGTCCATTCATGCACTCCACAGACGCAGGGCACATCAAATGGACCGTGGAGCTTTAATCCGCTGCCTCCGAGACTGCACAGAGAGATTTCCCTGTCTCTGCTCTCACAGCTCCCGGGTCTCAGCCTTGGACCCGGCCCCGCCTCTGTGCGTAGGTCGCCGGAGGGCGTCCGTGCTTCGCTCAGACAGGACGGGTTTAAAGGAGCCGCTGATTCGGGGGCTCTGGCTCACTCAGGCAGAGGGGAGGGAGGGGCGCGCAGTGTGGGACGGGCCTGCGGTGGCAGAGGCCGGCATGACATTGCAGCAGCCCGTGGCGCTCCGTGCGCTTTACCGGGAAAGCCGTCCCCGGGTCTCGGAACCCCGGCAGTGGCGGGGTGCACAGGCCCCCTGGAAGGCGGGGCAGACAGCGACCCGCACCCGCACACAGGCCCCGCGGCGGCGGGCGGCGGCGGCGGCGGCGGCGGCGGCGGCGGCGGGCCGCAGCGTCGGCGGTGGCGGGCCGCGTCGGCAGCGGCGTCGGCGGCAGGCCACGTCAGCGGCGGCGTCGGCGGCGCGCCGCAGCATCGGCGGCGTCGGCGGCGGGCCGCGGCGTCGGCGGCGGGCCGCGGCGTCGGCGGCGGGCCGCGGCGTCGGGCCGCGGCGACGGCGGCGGCGGGCCGCGGGCGGCGGCGGCGGCGGCGGGCCGCGGGCGGCGGCGGCGGCGGCGGGCTGCGGGCGGCGGCGGCGGCGGCAGCGGCGGCAGCCCACGCCCGTCTCCGAGGTCCGCGCCTTACCCGCGGCTCGCGCCTGTCTCCGGCGCTTCCCTAAGCAGCCTTCTTAATGCCCTCTCCTCGCGCACCAGGAAACAAAAGGGAAAAAACTCTCTTGCCTCTTGGGCAGCTCCAGACCCTTTCCCCGGACTCCCTCCGGGCTAGCCGTGGTGCACTAACCCCTTCAGGCTCTCTTCCTGCCGCCAGCCCCAGTCCTCTCCCTGCGCTCTGACTGAAAGCCGATACCCGAGCCTCAGCTCCCAGCCCCACCGCCATGGCGGCCGAGCAGACAAGCCTCTCGGGATGGTGAGTGCCTGAGGGCACCGATCCTTTGTGGCGGAATCTCTCCGCTTTGCCCTCCACACCCCTGTTGCTGTGCTCTCCTCCGCTACTCCGAAGCTTTCCCCCTCCGCCACCTGCAGTCTCCGCCCGCAAAGGGGCTTGTAGTGTGTAGAAACCTTCCCTCCTTCACGGCTCCCTCCCACTGGTGCAGGTCCCGTCCCTATCCTTTTGTCTCTGTTTATTCTTTTTTCTTTTGTCCTACCCAGGTATATGGGGGAGTTTCTTGCCTTTTGAGGGGTCTGAGGTCTTCTGTCAGCGTTCAGTAGGTGTTCTGTAGGAGTTGTTCCACGTGTAGATGAATTACTGATGTATCTGTGGGGAGGAAGGTGATTTCCGCGTCTTACTCTTCCGCCATCTTCCTCCCTTTGCCGTGAATGTGTCTTTTTGATTTATGGTTTTCTCTGGGTATATGCCCAGTAGTGGGATTGCTGGATTATATGGTAATTCTATTTTTGTTTTTTAAGGAACCTCCATACTGTTCTCCATAGAGACTGTATCGATTTACATTCCCAACAATAGTGGAAGAAGGTTCCTTTTCTCCACACCCTCTCCAGTATTTGTTGTTTGTAGATTTTCTGATGATGCCCATTCTAACAGGTGTGACGTGATACCTCATTGTAGTTTCGATTTCCATTTCTCTAATAATTACTGATGTTGAGCAGATTTTCATGTGCGTACTGGCCATCTCTATGTCTTCTTGGAAGAAATGTCTATTTAGATCTTCCATTTTTGTATTGGGTTGTTTGTTTTATTAATATTGAGCTACATGAGCTGTTTATATATATTGGAGATTAATCATTTGTCCATTGATTCGTTTGCAAATATTTTCTGCCATTCTGAGGGTTGTCTTTTCGTCTTGTTTGTAGTTTCCTTTACTTTGCAAAAGCTTTTACGTTTCATTAGTCCCATCTGTATAGTTTTCTTTTTTATTTCATTACTATAGGAGGTGGATCAAAAAAGATCTTGCTGGGCTTCCCTGGTGGCGCAGTGGTTGAGAGTCCACCTGCCGATGCAGGGGACGCCGGTTCGTGCCCCGGTCCGGGAGGATCCCGCATGCCGCGGAACGGCTGGGACCGTGAGCCATGGCCGCTGAGCCTGCGCGTCCAGAGCCTGTGCTCCGCAACGGGAGAGGCCACAACAGTGAGAGGCCCACGTACCGCAAAAAAAAAAAAATCTTGCTGTGATTTACGTCAGAGTATCCTTCGTAAGTTTTCCTCTCAGAGTTTTATATTGTCTGGTCTTACATTAAGGTCTCTAATTCATTTTGAATATATTTTTATGTATGGTGTTGGGGAGTGTTCTAATTTCATTCTTTTACATGTAGCTCTCCATATTTCCCAGCACCAATGATTGAAGAGACTGACTTATCTCCATTGTATAGTCTTGCCTCCTTTGTCATAGATTAGTTGACCATAAGTGTGTAGATTTATCCTAGGGCTTTTTTTTTATTTGTTTTCCTTTTACACGTTTATTGAAGTATAATTGCTTTACAATGGAGTGTTCGTTTCTGCTGTATAACAAAGTGAATCAGTTATACATCTACAAATATCACCAGATCCCCTCCCTCTTGCATCTCCCTCCCACACTCCATATCCCACCCCTTTATGTGGTCACAAAGCACCGAGCTGATCTCCCTGTTCTATGTGGCTGTTTCCCAGTAGCTATCGGTGTTACATTTGGTAATGTATTTATGTCCATGCCACTCTCTCACTTCGTCCCAGCTTACCCATCCCCCTTCTGGTGTCCTCCAGTCCTTTCTCTATATCTGTGTCCTTAATCCTGTCCTGCCACTAGGTTCTTCAAAATCTTTTTTTTTCTTCATTAGATTCCATATATCTCTGTTAACATACAGTATTTGTTTTTCCCTTTCAGACTTACTTCACTGTGTAGGACAGATTCTAAGTCCATCCACCTCAGTACAAATAACTCAGTTTTGCTTCTTTTTATGGTTGAGTAATATTTGATGGTATATATGTGCCAGATCTTCTTTATCCATTCATCTGTCGATGGACACTTAGGTTGCTTCCATGTCCTGGCTAATGCAAATAGAGCTGCAATGAACATTTTTGTACATAACTCTTTTTGAATTATGGTTTTCGCAAGGCAAATGCCCAGTAGTTGGATTGTTGAGTCGTATGGTACTTCTATTGTTAGTTATTTAAAGGAACCTCCGTACTGTTCTCCCTAGTGCTCATATCAATTTACATTCCCACCCACAGTGCAAGTGTGTTCCCTTTTCTCCAATAAAGGCCTCTCCAGCATTTATTGTTTTGTAGATTTTTTTGATGATTGCCACTCTGACTGCTGTGAGGTGATACCTCAGGGTAGTTTTGATTTGCATTTCTCTAATGATTAGTGATGTTCAGCATCCTTTCATGTGTTTCTTGGTAATCTGTATATCTTCTTTGGAGAAATGTCTATTTAGGTCTTCTGCCCGTTTTTGGATTGGGTTGTTTGTTTTTGTGATATTGAGCTACATGTGGTGCTTGTAAAGTTTGGAGATTAATCCTTTGTCAATTGCTTCATTTGAAAATATTTTCTCCCATTCTGAGGGTTGTTTTTGCATCTTGTTTATGTTTTCCTGTACTGTGTAAAAGCTTTTAAGTTTCATTAGGTCCCATTTGTTGATTTCTGTTTTTATTTCCATTTCTCTAGGAGGTGGGTCCAAAAGGATCTTGCTGTGATTTATGTCATAGAGTGTTCTGCCTATGGTTTCCTCTAAGTGTTTTATAGTGTCTGGTCTTATATTTAGATCTCTAATCAATTTAGAGTCTATTTTTGTGTATGGTGTTATGGAGTGTTCTAATTTCATTCTTTTTTGTGTAGGGGTCCAGTTTTTCCAGCACCAATTACTGAAGAGACAGTCTTTTCTCCATTGTATATCCTTAGCTCCTTTGTCATAGATGAGATAGCCATAGGTATGTAGGTTTATCTCTGGGCTTCCTGTCCTGTTCCATTGATCTGTGTTTATGCCAATCTACATACACTTGATTCCATTATGGAGACATATAAATACATAGGTTTCAAGGTTATTACCAGTCAGATATATTCCTCTTCAGTGAATAGGGTGTGTTGTGTCCAGTTCATTGAGAAAGGAGTAGGTCTTGTCTATTAACTATTTGGTATATGGAATAGGATCTGTGCTAATTTCAAACTCTTCTTTTACACATCACCCCACGTCACCTTTCCCCTTAAGGAGGCATAAGTGTGTTTTCTAAATGTGTAACTCTGTTCTCTTTTGAAATTCAGTTCATGTGTAGCTATGTTTACATTTCCTCTATAAGTGACATATTACAATAAGTTTCTTTTTCTTTGTGGCTCATTTCACTTAGCATCATCGTACCTAAAGCCACTCATTATGCTGCTATTGGCCTTATGACATTGATTTTATGTCTGAGTGACATTCCTTTGTATATAAGTACCACAACATCTATATCCATTTTTTTTTTCCTTTCCTGGGATATATAAAGTGTACCGAAGTCGAGGTTCTTGTAAACAGAGCAGCCCTAAATTTCGGGCTGGCTGTGTGTTGTGGATTTTTAGTTTTCCCAAAATACACGCCCATGAGTGGAAGTGTGCTATACTCTGTAGCTCTGTTTTAGAAAACAACATACAGTTCTCCAGAGAGGCTGTTGGCAATTTACATCCTGTCCATCGGCGTAACCAGGCTCCCTTTTCTCCATGGCCTGTCCTGCATTTGTGGATTTTACACTATTTGTGGATGGCCCTTTTGACTGGAGGTAAGGGACACTTCTCTGTAGTGTGGATTTGCAATGCCTGATGGCTTGCTTAGCCAAAAAGTTCATATGCATTTTTTCCCGAATATATTCAAGAAAATACACATAATCCCTTTTCAGCCAAGGGCAACATTGTCGAAATTCTGTCGCTTTTCATGTGCTTTAAAGATGACTCCAATCTACCTCTTGAAATCTGTTTCCTTCAATTCTGCCTTGCATTCAAATCCTCTTCACTGCCTTTCCTCAATATATTTCTGGATGATAGTTGTCCTTTATAATTCTGCAAGTTTGTGAATTGCTGTGCCCCTGATTTCCATGTTTCAACTCGCCTCTTTGTGAGCTGGCTGCAATACCGCAGGATGGCTTTAGGCCCTAGTCCTGTTCCGGGGCTTCAGGCTGAGCCTTTGCTTAATTATTCTTCCTGATGGGAAACTAGAGTGACATGTACCCATCCAAACACCTACAGCTAATCTCTCATTTATTTCCCCTCTTCCTGTTAATCCTCTGCACAGTTTGCAAACTGTGCATAACGGGAGGGTAAAGGCACTGACACTCCAAGTGTGGAGATTTTGAGTAATGCAGATGGAATGGCGAAGCCGAGCACGACAAAAGGAAAAATGAGGTACCTTTTAGAAAACTTTCCCAATTACACAGTGTACCATCCACTGGGTTTCCCATGCATGTATTAACTGGAGGAAGATTCCCTTAAACCTGGAGAGTTGGGACCACTAGAATGGGTAGCACACAGTATTGCTCTAAGTGGTGTTCTTTTGTTCACACAACCTCAGTAATCTTGTCAGCCCCAAGAGTCCAGTCTTATGTCTCATTCAGCTGTGGGTGTAAAGGTGGTCAATCTAGCTTGCATCACAGGCCCTGAACGTAATTTTTAAGACTTTCTATCTGTTTTTGCATTTTGCTTTTGAAATTTATTTTTATAAGTGGGTTTAACTGAATTTCAGTGCTCTGTTCATGCCGATATACACACACATGATTCCTTTATGGAGACATGAGAATACATATGTTTTAAAATACGTAGAGTCAGAAATATTCCTCTGCAATGAATAGGGGTTGTTGAGTCCAGTTCATTGTGCCGGGAGTAGGTGTTGTCTATTACATACATGGTTTATATAACGGAATCTGTGCTAATTTAAAACTGTGGTTTTATGCATCACCCCACCTCGGCTTTCCCATTAAGCAGGCAGAAGATGTTTTCTAAATGTGTGACTCTGTTGTGTTTGTAATTCAGTTCATGTGTAGTCATGTGTACATTCCCGCTATGAGTGATAACTTATGATAAGATTAGTTACTCTGTAATCTTTCCTAACTCAGTTGATGTGTAGCCATGTTTACAGGACCTTCATAACTGATATCTTATGATAAGTTTCTTTTTCTGTGTGACTTATTTCACTTAGAATCATCGTACCTGAATCCACTCATTTTGCTGCTACTGGTCTTATGACATTGACGTCATGGCTGAGCGATATTCCATCGTACGTAATTACCACAATATCTTGAACCATTTTTGTCTTTCCTGGGATACTTAAGGTGTACCCAAGTTGAGGTTCTTGTAAGCAGTGCAGCGCTAAATTTTGTGGTGGCTCTGTCTTATTGATTTTCAGTTTTCCCAAGGTATATTCCCTAGACTGGAACTGCCCTTGGCTGTGTAGCTCTGTTGTTTACTTGTTTTAGGGAACACAATGTACTCCTCCAGAGAGGCATTTGGCAACTTACATCCCGCCCATCAGCATAACAAGGCTCCCTGTTCTCCAGGGCCTCTCTTGCCTTTCTGGTTTTTACCCATTTTGTGGATGTCCCTTTTGACCGGTGGGAAGTGATACTTCTTTGTAGTGCAGATTTACATTGCCCACTTGCTTGCTTGGCCAAAAATGTCGTATGCGTTTTCTGCTGAATATATTCAGGAGAAAACGCATACGCTCTTTTTGGCCAAGTGCATCATTGTCGAAATTGTGCCCCTCTTCCTGTGCTTTAAAGGTGATTCCATTGTACCTCTTGAAATCTGTTTCCTATTATTCTGCCTCGCTTTCAAGTCCGCCTCGTTTCCTTCCCTCAAAAGATTTTTGGACGATAGTTGTCCTTTATTACTCTGCCTGATTGTGAATTGCTGTGCCCCTGGGCTACATTATTTAACTCGTTTTTTTCTGAGCTGAACGCATGTTTAATATTTTGGTTCAGGACCTATACTGGTTCTCAGTGGGTGGCTGAGACTGTGGTTAATTCATCTTCCTCCTGGGAAATAAGAGTGACATATGCCCGTCCAAATGCATAACAGCTACTCTCTCATTGGTTCTCCCTCTTCCCTTTCATCCTCTGTCAAATTGGCAACCTGTGCGAACGAGGAGGTTAAAGGTGCTGTCTCTCCAAGTTGGGAGATTGATAGTAAAGCAGTTTGAATGTCAAACCGGAGCACCAGGAGAGGGACTATTCATTGAGTTTTAGAGACCTTTCGTATTCACAGAGTGTCCATTCTCAAGGATTCCCGTACATGTTATAGCTGCTGTAATATTCCCTTCAACTTGGAGACATGGGACCCATGGAATGGGTGCCATGCATTATTGCTTTAAAGGGTCTGCATTTGCTCACCCAATCTCACCAATCCTCTCAGTCCCATGTGTCCAGCCTTATGCCACATACAGCAGTCATTGTAGATAGGGTCATTCCAGGTTTCATCAGAATTCCTGAAGGAATTGTAAAGAATTTCCCATTATTATTTTTTTTTCAAATTCTTTTTTATAATGGGTTTGAGCTGATTCTCGCTGCCATGTTTATGCCAGTCTAGAAACACTTGATTCTTTTATGGAGACATATCAATACATAGGTTTTAAGATTCTTACTAATCAGACATATTCCTCTGCAGGAAATATGGGGTTTTGAGTCCCTTTCACTGAGGAAGGTGTAGGTCTTGTCTATTCCATAGTTTGTTTTTGGAACGGTACCTGTGCTTAGATCAAACTCTGGTTTTATGCATCACCCCACCTCTCCTTCCCCCTTAAGCAGGCATAAGAGTGTTTTTTAAATGTGAGACACCGTTCTCTTTCCTAACTCAGTTCATGTGTAGCCATGTTTACAGGATCTTCAAAAGTGATATCTTATGATAAGTTTCTTTTACTGTGTGACTTATTTCACTTAGAATCATCGTACCTGAATCCACTCATTTTGCTGCTACTGGTCTTATGACATTGATTTCATGCCTGAGGCATATTCCATCGTACGTAAGTACCACAATTTTTGAACCATTTTTATATTTCCTGGGATATTTAAGGTGTACCGAAGTTGAGGTTCTTGTAAGCAGTGCAGCCCTAAATTTTGCGGTGGCTGTGTCTTATTGATTTTCAGTTTTCCCAAGGTATATGCCCTAGACTGGAAGTGTCCTTGGCTCTGTAGCTCTGTTCTTTACTTGTTTTAGGGAACACAATGCACTCCTCCAGAGAGGCAGTTGGCAATTTACATCCCACCCATCAGCATAACAAGGCTCCATGTTCTCCAGGGCCTGCCTTGAATTTCTGGTTTTTACCCGTTTTGTGGATATCCCTTTGGACCGGTGGGAAGTGATAGTTCTTTGTAGTGCAGACTTGCATTGTCCGCGTGCTTGCTTGGCCAAAAAGAGTTTATGCGTTTTCTCCTGAATATACTCAGGAGAAAATGCATACGCCCTTTTTGGCCAAGTGCATCATTGTCGAAGTGGTGCCTCACTTCCTGTGCTTTAAAGGCGATTCCAATGTACCTCTTGAAATCCCTTTCCAGCTATTCTGCCTGGCTTTCAAGTGCGCCTCGTGGCCTTCCCTCAACAGATTTTTGGACGATAGTTGTCCTTTATTACTCTGCCAGTTTGTGAATTTCTGTGCCCCTGAGCTCCGTTTTTTAACTCTTTTTTTCTGAGCTGTACACAAGTCCAATATTTTGGTTCAGAACATATACTGGTTTCCAGTGGGTGGCTGAGACTTTGGTCAATTCTTCTTCCTCTCGGAAAATAAGAGTGACATATGGCCGTCCAAATGCCTAACAGCTACTCTCTCATTGGTTCTCCCTCTTCCCATTCATCCTCTGCGAAATTGGAAACCTGTGAGAAACAGGAGGTTAAAGGGGCTGTCTCTCTTAGTTGGGAGATTGATAGTAAAGCAGTTGGAAAGTCAAACCGGAGCACCAGGAGTGGGACTATTAGTTGAGTTTTAGAGACCTTTCGTGTTCACAGTGTGTCCATTCTCTAGGTTTCCCGTACCTGTAATAGCTGTAGTAATATTCCCTTCAACCTGGAGAGTTGGGACCCATGGAATGGGTGCCCCTCATTATTGCTTTAAAGGGTCTGCATTTGCTCACCCAATCTCACCAATCCTCTCAGTCCCAAGTGTCCAGCCTTATGCCACATCCAGCTGTCATTGTAGATAGGGTCATTCCAGGTTTCATCAGAGACCCTGAAGGAATTGAAAGAAATTTCCCTTTTTTTTTGTTTTGTTTTTGAAATTCCTTTTTATAGTGGGTTTGTGCTGATTCTCACTGTCATGTTTATGCCAGTCTAGACACACTTGATTCCCTTATGGAGACATATCAATACATAGGTTTTAAGATTCATACTTTTAAGATATATTACTCTGTGTTGAATATGGGGTGTTGAGTCCCTTTCACTGAGGAAGGTGTAGGTTTTGTCTATTTCGTATTTGGTTTTTGGAACGGTACCTGTACTAATATCAAACTCTGATTTTATGCATCACCCCACCTCTCCTTCCCCCTTAAGCAAGCATAAGCGTTTTTTTTTATATGTGAGTCTCTCTTTTCTTTCCTAACTCAGTTCATGTGTAGCCATGTTTAAAGGATCTTCATAAGTGATATCTTATGATAAGTTTCTTTTTCTGTGTGACTTATTTCACTTAGAATTATCGTACCTGAATCCACTCATTTTGCTGCTACTGGCCTTATGACATTGATTTCATGGCTGAGGGATATTCCATCGTATGTAAGTACCACAATTTCTTGAACCATTTTTGTCTTTCCTGGGATATTTAATGTGTACCCAAGTTGAGGTTTTTGTAAGCAGTGCAGCCCTGAATTTTGGTGTGGATCTGTCTTATTTATTTTCAGTTTTCCCAAGGTATATTCCCTAGACTGGAAGTGCCCTTGGCTCTGTAGCTCTGTTGTTTACTTGTTTTAGGGAACACAATGCACTGCTCCAGAGAGGCCGTTGGCAGTTTGCCTCCCACCCATCAGCATATCAAGGCTCCGAGTTCACCAGGTCCTGTCTTGCCTTTCTGGTTTTTACCCATTTTGTGGATATCCCTTTTGGCTGGTGGAAAGTTATACTTCTTTGTAGTGCAGATTTGCATTGCCCGCTTGCTTGCTTGGCCGAAAAGGGCATATGCGTTTTCTCCTGTATATATTCACGTGAAAACCCACATGCCCTTTATGACCATTTCCATTATTTTCGAAGTTGTGATGCTTTTCCTGTGTTTAAAGGCGATTCCAATGTACCTCTTGAAATCTGTTTCATGCCACTCTGCCTCATTTCCACTTCCGCCTCGTGGCTTTCCCTCAACAGATTTTTGGAAGAGAGTAGTCCTTTATAACTCTGCAGGTTAGTGAATTGCTGTGGCCCTGAGTTCCATTTTTCAACTCGCGTTTTTGTGAGCTGACCGCAAATCCACACTTTTGCTTCTGGACCTATACTGGTTCTGGGGGGGGGCAGGCTGAGTCTTTGGTTAATTCCTCTTTGTGACGGGAAATTAGAGTGAAATGTGGCCGTCCATATGCCTACAGCTACTCTCTCATTGGTTCTCTCTGTTCCCTTATATCCTCTGCACAATTTGCCAACTGTGCGAACCAGGAGGTTATAGGGCCTGACTCTCCAAGTTGGGAGATTGATAGTAAAGCAGTTGGAATGTCAAACTGGAGCACAAGGAGAGAAAAAAGTAGTAGAGTTTTAGAAACCTTTCACCATCAGATGGTTTCCATTCTCTAGGTTCCCATACATGTTATAACTGTAGTGATATTCCCTTCTACTTGGAGAGTTGGGAACCATGGAATGCGTGGCAGGCATTATTGCTTTAAAGGGTCTGCATTTTTTCACCCAATCTCACCAATCCTCTCAGTCCCAAGTGACCTGCGTTATGCCACATCCAGCTGTCATTGTAGATAGGGTCATTCCAGGTTTCATCAGAACCCCTGAAGGTATTGTGTAAGAATTTTACTGTTTTTATGTTTTGTTTTGAAATTCATTTTTATAGTGGGTTTGAGCTTATTCTCACTTCCATGTTTATGTCGTTCTAGACACACTTAGTTCCCTTACGGAGACATATCAATACATAGGTTTTAAGATTCTTACTAGTCAGATATATTTCTCTGCGGGGAATAAGGATGTTGAGTTCCGTTCATTGAGGAAGGAGTAGGGCTTGTCTCTTCTGTTTTTGGATTATGGAACGGTACCTGTGCTAATATCAAACTTTTTTTTGTTCATCTCCCCACCTGTCTTTCCCCTTAAGCAAGTGTTAGAGTGTTTTCTATATCTGAGACTCTGTTCTCTTCCCTAATTCAGTTCATATGTAGCCATGATTACATTCCGTTCATAAGTGATATCTTATGTCAGAATGCACCATGGCCTTGTCATAATAATGCTCCATGGCCCCTGTCATCACAATGCTCCATGCCCTGGTTATCACAATGCTCCATGTCCCTTGTCATCACAATTCTCCACGTCCTTGTCATCACAATGCTACATGACACTTCTCATCAAAATATCACATGCTCTTGTCATCACAATTCTCCATACACTTGAAATTGCAATGCTCCATGCACTTGTCATCACAATGCTCAATGCACTTGTCATCACAATGTTCCATGCCCTTGTCATCAGATTGCTGCATGACACCTGTCATCAAAATGCTCCCTGACACCTGTCATCACAATGCTTCATGCCCCTTGTCATTGCAGTGCTTCATGATGCTCGACACCACAATTACCCAAGGCCTTCTCATCACAATGCTCCACAGTCTTGCCATCACCATGCTCCATGCCTTGTCATCTCAAAGCTCAATGTCCCTTGTCCTCAGAATTCTCCACGACCTTATCATTACAATGCTCCATGGCACTTCACATCAAAATGTTATATGCTCTTGTCATCACAATACTCCATGCACTTGTCATCGCAATGCTCCATGACCCCTCTCATAGGAAGCTCCATGCGCTGTTCATCACAATGTTTCACGACCTGGATATTAAAATGATCATTGGCCCTTGATATCACAATGCTCCATGCCCTTGTCATCACAATGCTCCCTGACAACTTTCTTCACAATAATCCATGACCTTGTCATCACAGTGCTCCATGCCCTTGTCATCACAATGTGCCATGGCCACTCTTATCACAATAATGCATGAAACTTGTCAGACCAATGCTCCATGCCACTTTTCATCACAATGCTCCATGAACGCTGTCATCACAATGCACTTGCCCATCATCATAATGCTTCATGCTATTGTCATCACAATGAAATCAAAATGCTCCATGACCTCTGTCCTCACAATGCTGCAAACTCTTGTGACCACAATGTTCCATAACACTTGTAATCACAATGCCCCATGAGGCTGGTCAGCACAATTATCCATGGTCTTCTCATCACAATGCACCATGATTTTGTCATCACAATGCTCTCTGACTATTGCCCTCAGTATGCACCTTGAACTCTTTCATGACAAGGCTCTTTGCCTATTTCATCACAATGATCCATGCCCTTTTCATCACAATGATCCAAGACACCTTTGATCACAATGCTCCTTGCACTTGTCATCACAATTCTCCATGACGCATGTCATCAGAATGCTCCATGGTCTTCTTATCATAATTTTCGATGCCCTTGTCATCACAATGCTCCAATACCCCTGTAATCACAATGTTCCCTATGCCTTTTCATCAGAATGCTCCATGAGAATTGTCATCACAAGGTTCCATGGTCTTCACATAACAGTGCTCCAGGACATTGTCATCACAGTGCTCCATTCCCTTGTCATCACAATGGGCCATTACATATGTCATCACAATGCTCCCTGACATATGTCTTCAAAATACTGCTTGACCTGGTCATCAAAATGCTCCATGACCTTGTCATCACAATACGCCATTCGAACTGTCATCGCAATAATCCATGAAACTTATTAGACCAATGCTCCATGCCCTTGACATCACAATGCTCCATGCCCATGTTATCAAAATGCTCCATGACCCCTGTCATCACAATGTTCCATGACTCCAGTCATCACAATATTTCATGATGTTTGTCATCAAAATGATCCATGCCCTCATCATCAACAGTCTCTGTGACCTTTTTAACCACAATGCTCCATGAACTTTTCATCACAATGCTCTTTGACCCGTGTCATCACAATGCTCTAGGCCTTTCTCAGCACAATGCTCCATGACCCTTGTCATCACAATGCTCCATGCGCTTGTCAGCACAATGCTCCATGACACATGTCATCACATTGCTCCATGACCCCTGTCATCACAATGCTCCGTGACTCCAGTCATCAAAATGCTTCATAACCTTTGTCATCACAGTGGTCCATGCCCGCGTCATCACAAGGCTCTTTGACATTTGTAACCACAATGCTCCATGAACTTTTCTTCACAATTCTCTGTGACCCTTGTCATCACAATGCTCCATGTCTTTGTCAGAACAGTGCTCCATGACAATTATCATCACAATGTTCCACGTGCATTTCATCACAACGGTCCACAACCTTGGCATTGCAATGCTCCATAAAGCTTGGAATCACAATGCTCCATGCTCTTCTCATCAAAATGCTCTCCCAACAGAGATATCACAGTGTTCCATCACTAGTCATCACAATACTCCATCACCCCTGTAATCACAATGTTCCATGACCCTGTCATCACACTGCTACATCCCCTTATAATCACAATGTTCCATGACCCCTGACATCACAATGTTCCATAACCCCTGTCATCAAAATGCTCCATGACCCTTTTCATCCCAAAGATCCAAGATCCCTGACATCACAATGTTCTATAACCCCTGCCATAAAAATGTTCCATTACACTTTTCATCAAATTGCTGCATGACACTCTCATCAAAATGCTCCCTGCCCTTCTCATCACAATGCACAACACACTTGTCATCAAAATGATCCATGACTTTTGTCATCACAAAGCTCCATGACCCTTGGCATCACAATGCTCCATGTCATTGTCATCACAATGCTCCATGAACCCTCTCATAACGTTGCTCAATGCCCTTGTCATCACAAATCTCCATGACACTTTTCATCACAATGCTTGATGCCCTTCTCATCACAATGCTCCATGCCTTTGTCATTACAATCCTGCATGACCCATGTATCATAGTGTTCTGTACCCTTGTCATCACAATGCTCCATGTCCACTCTCATCACAATAATCCATGAAACATTTCAGACCAATGTTCCAAGCCCTTCTCATCACAATGCTTCATTACCTCTGTCATAACAATGCACTATGACCACTGCCATCACAATGTTCCAACGCCTAGTCATCACAAGGATCCATGACACTTGTCATCACAATGCTGAAGACCCCTGTAATCGCAATGCTCCATGCACGTGTCATCACAAAGCTCCATGATGCATGTCATCAGAATTCGCCATGGCCTTCTCCTCACAATGCTCCATGACCTTGTCATCACAATGCTAAAAGACCCCTGTAAACACAATGCTCCATGCCAATTTTCATCTCAATGCTTCATGAATCCTGTCATCACAATGCACCATGCCCATCATCATAATGCTTCAGGCTATTGTCATCACAATGAAATCAATATTCTCCATGACCTCTGTCATCATAATGCACCAAACCCTTGTAATCACAATGTTCCATAACACACATCATCACAACACTCCATGACGCTCATCATCACAATTAGCCATGGCATTCTCATCGCAATGCTTCAACATCTTTATCATCACAATGCTCAATAAACTTGTCATCACAATGCTCCCTTACACTTGTCGTCAGTATGCTCCTTGAACCCTTTCATGACAAGGCTCCATGCCTTTTTCATCTCAATGATCAGTGCCCTTTTCATCACAATGCTCCAAATCCCTGTGATCACAATGTTCCATAACACTTGTCATCACAACGCTCCATGATGCCTGTCATCACAATACTCCATGCACTTTTCATCACAATACTCCATGAACATTGTCATCACAATTCTCAATACACTTGGCATCACAATGCTCCCTGACAGTTGTCATCAGAATGCTCCTTGAACCCTGTCACGAAAAGGCTCCAAGTCTTTTTCATCACAATACCCCATGCCGTTTTCATCAAAATGCTCCATGCCATTGTCATCAAAATACTCCACAAGCTTGTCATCAGAATTCTCCATGACCCTTGTCATCACAATTTTCCATGCACTTGTCAGCACAATGCTCCGTGACCCTTGTCATCACAGTGTTCCAAGCCATTGTCATCACAATGCTCCATTACTTTTGTCATCAGAATCCTCCATGACACTTGGCATCACAATGCTCCATGCCATTGTCATCAAAATGGGCCATTACATATGTCATCACAAGGCTCCCTGACACATGTCTTCACAATACTGCATGACCTGGTCATCACAATGATCCATGCCCTTGTCATCCCAATGCGCCATTCCAACTGTCATTGCAACAATCCATGAAATTTTTAGACCAATGTTCCATGCCCTTGTCATCACAATGCTCCATGCCCTTGTTATCACAATGCTCCATGACCCCTGTCATCAGTATGCTCCGTGACTCCAGTCATCCCAATGCTTCATGTCCTTTGTCATCACAATGGTCCATGCCCTCTTCATCAACAGTCTCTGTGACCATTTTAACCACAATGTTCCGTGAACTTTTCATCACAATGCTCTTTGACCCTTGTCATCACAATGCTCTATGCCTTTCTCAGCACAATGCTCCATAACCCTTGGTATCACAATGCTCCATGCGCTTGTCACCACAATGCTCCACGACACATGTCATCACAATGCACCATGTGCTTATCATCACAGTGCTCCACAAACTTGTCATCACAGTGCTCCATAAACATTTTCATCATAATGCTCCATGCACTTCTCATCAAAATGCTCTCTCACCACTGATATCACAATGCTACATCACTATGCGTCACAATACTCCCTCACCCCTGTCATCACAATGTTCCATGACTCCTGTCATCACAATGCTACATGCACTTATCATCACAGTGTTCGATGACCCCCGACCTCACAATGTTCCATAACACCTGTCATTAAAATGTTCCATGACAGTTTTCATCCAATTGCTCCATGACCCTGTCATCACAGTTCTCCCTGCCCTTCTCATCACAATGCACAACGCCCGTGCCATCAAAATGTTCCATGACTTTTGTCATCACAAAGATCCATGAGCCTTGGCATCACAATGCTCCATGTCCTTGTCATCACAATGCTCCATGAACGCTCTCATCACATTGCTCCATGCCCTTGTCTTCACAAAGCTCCATGACACATGTCATCAGAATGCTCCATGGACTTCTCATCAAAATGCTCCATGCCCTTGCCATCACAAATATCCATTACACCTGTCATAAAAATGCTCCATGACCCTGCCATCAAGATGTTCCATGGCCTTGTCATCAAAAGGCTCCATGACCCTTCTCATCACAACACTCCAAGAACCCTGTAATCACAATGCTCCATGCCCCTTTTCATCTCAATGATCCACAAACCCTGTCATCACAATGCACCATGCCCATCACCATAATGCTTCATGCTATTTTCATCACAATGAAATCAAAATGCTCCATGACCTCTGTCATAACAATGCTCCAAACCCTTGTGATCACAATATTCCATAACACTTGTCATCACAATGCCTCCTGAGGCTCGTCATCACAGTTATCTATGGTCTTCTCATTACAGAGCTCAATGACCTTTGTCATCACAATGATCCATGCCCTTTTCATCACAATGCTCCAAGACCCATGTAATCACAATGCTCCATGCCCTTGTCATCACAAAGCTCAATGACACATGCCATCACAATGCTTCTTGGTCTTCTCCTCACAATGTTCCATGCCCTTGTCATCACAATGTTCCAAGACCCCTGTAATCACAATGCTCCATGCCCATTTTCATCAGTATGCTCCATGAGACTTGTCATCACAAGGCTCCATAGATTTGTTATCACAATGCTCCAGGACCTTGTCATCACAATGCTTCACGACTTTGTCATGAAAATTCTCAATGGCCCTTGTCATCATAATGCTCCAAGCCCTAGTCATCACAATGCTCCATTTTATTTGTCATCACAGTCCTCCATTACATTCGGCCTCACAATGTTCCATGCCATTGTCATCACAATGGACCATGACATATATCATCACAATGCTCCCTGACAATTTTCTTCACAATAGTCCATGACCTTCTCATCACAATGCTCCATGCCCTTGTCATCACAATGCACCATGCCCACTGTCATCACAATAATCTATGAAATTTTTTAGACGAATGCTCCATTCTCCTGTCATAACAATGCTCCATGCTCTTGTCATTACAATGCTCCATGACCCCTGTCATCACAATGCTCCGTGACTCCAGTCATCACAATGCTTCATAACGTTTGTCATTACAATGATCCATGCCAGCATCATCACAAGGCTCTGTGACCTTTGTAACCACAATGCTCTATGAACATTTCATCACAATTCTCTGTGACCCTTGTCATCACAATGCTCCATGTCTTTGTCAGAACTATGCTCCATGACCTTTGTCATCACAATGTGCCACGCGCATTTCATCACAACGGTCCACAACCTTGTCATTGCAAGGCTCCATAAACGTTGTAATCACAATGGTCCATGCACTTCTCATCAAAATGCTCTCTCACCAGAGATATCATAATGTTCCATCACTAGTCATCACAATACTCCCTCACCCCTGTAATAACAAGTTTTCATGACCCTGTCATCACAATGCTACATCCCCTTATCATCACAATGTTCCATGACACCTGACATCACAATGTTCCATAACCGCAGTCATCAAAATGCTCCATGATCATTGTCAACACAATTCTCCATGCACTTGCCAGCACAATGCTCCGTGACCCTTGTAATCACGATGCTCCAAGCCATTGTCATCACAATGCTCCATTACCTTTGTCATCAGATTCCTCCATGACGCTTGTCATCACAGTGCTCCATGACACCTGTCATCACAATGCTCCATGGCTTTGTCATCACAATACTCAATACACTTGTCATCAAAATGCTCCCTGAAACTTGTTGTCTGTATGCTCCTTGAACCCTGTCATGACAAGGTTCCATGCCATTTTCATCACAATGATCCATGCTCTTTTCATCACAATGCTCCAAGACCCATGTAATCACAATGCTCTATGCCCTTGTCATCACCAAGCTCAATGACGCATGCCATCAGAATGCTCCTTGGACTTCTCCTCACAATGTTCCATGCCCTTGTCATCACAATGTTCCATGACCCCTGTAATCACAATGCTCCATGCCCCTTTTCATCAGTATGCTCCATGAGAATTCTCATCACAAGGATCCATGGTTTTGTCATCACAATGCTCCAAGACCTTGTCATCACAATGCTTCAAGACCTTGTCATGAAAATTTTCAATGGCCCTTGTCCTCATAATGCTCTAAGCCCTAGTCATCACAATGCTCCATTATATTTGTCATCACAATCCTCCATTATATTTGGCATCACAATGTCCATGCCATTGTCATCACAATGGACCATGACATATGTCATCACAATGCTCCCTGACAACTGTCTTCACAATACTCAATGACATTCTCATCAAAATGCTCCATGCCCTTGTCATCACAATGCACCATGCCCACTCTCATCACAATAATCTATGAAACTTTTCAGACCAATGCTCCATGCCCCTGTCATCACAATGGTCCATGCCCTTGTCCTCACAATGTTCCATGACCCCTGTCATCACAATGCTTCATAACGTTTGTCATCAAAATGTTCCATGCCCGACTCATCACAAGGCTCTGTGACCTTTGTAACCACAATGCTCCATGAACTTTTCATCACAATTCTCTGTGACCCTTCTCATCAAAATGCTCCATGTCTTTGTCAGAACAATGCTCCATGGCCATTGTCATCACAATGTGCCATGCACATTTCATCACAACGGTCCAAAACCTTTTCATTGCAATGCTCCATAAACATTGTAATCACAATGGTCCATTCACTTCTCATCAAAATGCTCTCTCACAAGATATATCACAGTGTTCCATCACTAGTCATCACAATACTCCCTCACCCCTGTAATCACAATGTTCCATGACACTGTCATCACAATGCTACATCCGCTTACCATCACAATGTTCCATGACCCCTGACATCACAATGTTC
The DNA here is from genome assembly GCF_964341445.2 of Mesoplodon mirus. Taxonomy (NCBI): domain Eukaryota; kingdom Metazoa; phylum Chordata; class Mammalia; order Artiodactyla; family Ziphiidae; genus Mesoplodon; species Mesoplodon mirus. Next base: position 43,358 of record NW_028295154.1, on the reverse strand, counting down.
CATAACACCTGTCATCAAAATGCTCCATGACCCTCTTTATCCCAAAGCTCCAAGACCCCTGACATCACAATGTTCTATACCCCATGCCATCAAAATGTTCCATTACACATTTCATCAAATTGATGCATGAACCGGTCATCAAAATGCTCCCTGCCCTTCTCATCACAATGCGCCATGCCCTTGTCATCAAAATGCTCCATGACTTGTCATCACAAAGCTCCATGACCCTTGGCATCACAATGCTCCATGTCATTGTCATCACAATGCTCCATGAACTCTCTCATAACATTGCTCCATGCCCTTGTCATCACAAAGCTCCATGACACATGTCATTACAATGCTCGTTGCCCTTCTCATCACAATGCTCCATGCCCTGTTATTACATTCCTGCATGACCCATGTATTGTAGTGTTCCGTACCCTTGTCATCACAATGCTCCATGCCCACTCTCATCACAATAATTCATGAAACATTTCAGACCAATATTCCATGTCCTTCTCATCACAATGCTCCATTACCCCTTTCATAACAATGCACCATGACCCACGCCATCACAGTGTTCCACGGCCTAGTCATCACATGGTTCAATGACAATTGACATCACCATGCTCAAGACGCCTGAAATCACAATGCTCCATGCCCTTGTCATCACAAAGCTCCATGACGCATGTCATCAGAATGTTCCATGGCCTTCTCATCTCAATTCTCCATGCCCTTGTCATCACAATGCTCCAAGACCATTGTAATCACAATGCTCCATGCCCCTTTTCATATCAATGCTCCATGAACCCTGTCATCACAATGCACCATGCCCATCATCATAATGCTTCAGGCTATTGTCATCACAATGAAATCAAAATGCTCCATGACCTCTGTCATCATAATACTCCGAACCCTTGTGATCACAATGTTCCATAACACGTATCATCACAACACCCCATGACGCTCATCATCACAATTATCCATGGCCTTCTCATCACAGTGCTCTATGATTTTTGTCATCACAATGCTCAATACACTTGTCATCACTATGCTCCCTGACACTTGTCTTCAGTATTCTCCTTGAACCCTGTCATGACAAGGCTCCATGCCTTTTTCATCACAATGATCCATGCCCTTTTCATCACAATGCTCGAAGACCACTTTAATCAAAATGCTCCATGCCCTTGTCATCACAAAGCTCCTGGACGCATGTCATCAGAATGCTCCATGGCCTTCTCATCACCATGATCCATGCCCTTGTCCTCACAATGCTCCAAGACCCCTGTAATCACAATGCTCCATGCCTCTTTTCAACAGAATGCTCCATGAGACTTCTCATAAGAAGTCTCCATGGTCTTCTCATCAAAAGGTTCCAGGACATTGTCAACACCATGCTCCATTCGCTTGTCATCGCAATGCTCCATGACCAATATCATCACAATTCTCCATGACCACTGTCATCACAACACTCCATGACACCTGACAGCACAATGATCCGGGAGTCTTTTCATCACAATGTTCCATTCCCTAGTCATCAAAATGCTCCAGGACATTTGTCATCACAATGCTCCATGCCCTTTTTATCACAATGCTCCATGACCCCGGTCATCACAATGCTCCGTGACTCCAGTCATCACAATGCTTCATAACGTTTGTCATCACAATGGTCCATGCCCGTGTCATCACAAGGCTCTGTGACCTTTGTAACCACAATGCTCCATGAAATTTTCATCACAATTCTCTGTGACACTTGTCATCACAGTGCTTCATGTCTTTGTCAGAACAATGCTCCATGACCATTTTCATCACAATGTGCCACGCGCATTTCATCACAACGGTCCACAAACTTGTCATTGCAATGCTCCATAAACGTTGTAATAACAATGGTCCATGCACTTCTCATCAAAATGCTCTCTCACCAGAGATATCACAATGTTCCATCACTAGTCATTACAATACTCACTCACCTCTGTAATCACAAGGTTCCATGACACTGTCATCACAATGCTACATCCCCTTATCATCACAAAGTTCCATGACCCCTGCCATCACAATGTTCTATAACCCCTGTCATCAAAATGCTCCCTGACCCTTTCCATCCCAAAACTCCAAGTCCCCTGACATCACAATGGTCTATAAACACTGCCATCAAAATGTTCCATTACACTTTTTATCAAATTGCTGCATGACCCGGTCATCAAAATGCTCCCTGACCTTCTCATTACAATGCACCATGCCCTTGTCATCAAAATGCTCCATGACTTGTCATCACAAGGCTCCATAACCCTTGGCATCACAATGCTCCATGTCATTGTCATCACAATGCTCCATGAACTCTCTCATCACATTGCTCCATGCCCTTGTCATCACAAAGCTCCATGACACTTGTCATCACAATGCTCGATGCCATTCTCATCACAATGCTCCATGCCCTTGTCATTACAATCTTGCATGACCCATGTATCACAGTGTTCCTTGCCCTTGTCATCACAATGCTCCATGCCCACTCTCATCACACTAATCCATGAAATATTTCAGACCAAAGTTCCATACCCTTCTCATCACAATGCTCCATTACTCCTGTCATAACAATGCACCATGACCCCTGCCATCACAATCTTCCATGGCCTAGTCATCACAAGGTTCCATGACACTTCTCAACACAATGCTCAAGACCCCTGAAATCACAATGCTCCATGCCCTTGTCATCACAAAGCTCCATGACGCATGTCATCAGAATATTCCATGGCCTTCTCATCACAATGTTCCATGCCCTTGTCAGCAAAATGCTCCAAGACCCTTGTAATCACAATGCTCCATGCCACTTTTCATCTCAATGCCACATGTACCCTGTCATCACAATGCACCATGCCAATCATCATAAGGCTTCAGGCTATTGTCATCACAATGAAATCAATATTCTGTATGTCCTCTGTCATCATAAAGCTCCAAACCCTTGTGATCACAATTTTGCATAACACAAATCATCACAACACCCCATGATGCTCATCATCACAATTATCCATGGTCTTCTCATCACAATGCTCCATGATCTTTGTCATCACAATGCTCAATACACTTGTCATCACAATGCTCCCAGACACTTGTTGTCAGTATGCTCCTTGAACCCTGTCATGACAAGGCTCCATGCCTTTTTCATCACAATGATCCATGCCCTTTTCATCACAATGCTCCAAGATCCCTCTAATCACAATGCTCCATGCCCTTGTCATCACAAAACGCCAGGACACATGTCATCAGAATGCTCCATGGCCTTCTCATCACAATGCTCCATGCCCTAGTCTTCACAATGCTCCAAGACCCCTGTAATCACAATGCTCCACGCCCCTTTTCATCAGAATGCTCCATAAGACTTGTCATCACAAGTCTCCATGGTCTTCTCATCACAATGCTCCAGGACATTGTCATCACGATGCTTCATTTACTTGTCATCACAATGCTCCAGGACCCCTATCATCACAATACTCCATGCATATTTTCATCCCAATGCTCCACGACCTACTCATCACAATGCTCCATGGCCAATATCATCACAATGCTCCATGACCACTGTCATCACAACATTCCATGACACCTCACAACACAATGATCCGGGATTCTTGTCATCACAATGATCCATGCCCTTATCATCCCAATGCTCCATGACCCCTGTATTCACAATGCTCCGTGACGCCTGTCATCACAGTGCTCCATGACACATGTCATCACAATGCTCCATGCCTTTGTCAGCAAAATGCTACATGACCTTGTCATTACAACGCTTTGTGCACTTGTCATCACAATACTCCATTTCCATTGTCATCACAATCCTCCATGAACCTTGGGATCACATTGCTTCATTCCTTTGTCATCACAATGCTCCATGCTCCTTGAAATCAAAATGATCCATGACCTCTGTCATCACAATGCTCCAAATCCTTGTGATCACATTGTTCCATAACACGTGTCATCACAACGCTCCATGATGCCTGTCATCACAATATTCCATGGACTTTACATCAAAATGCTCCATGACTTTTGTCATCACAATTCTCAATATACATGTCATCACAATGCTCCCTGACACTTGTCATCAGAATGTTCCTTGAACCCTGTCACGAAAAGTCTCCATGCCTTTTTCATCACAAAGCCCCATACCGTTTTCATCACAATGCTCCATGCCATTGTCATCAAAATACTCCGAAAGCTTGTCATCAGAATGCTCCATGACCCTTGTCATCACAATTCTCCATGCACTTGTCAGCTCAATGCTCCCTGACCCTTGTCATCACAATGCTCCAAGCCATTGTCATCACAATGCTCCATTACCTTTGTCATCAGAATCCTCCATGACACTTGGCATCACAATGCTCCATGCCATTGTCATCACAATGGGCCATTACATATGTCATCACAATGCTCCCTGACACCTCTCTTCACAATACTGCATGACCTGGTCATCACAATGCTCCATGCCCTTGTCATCACAATGCGCCATTCCATCTGTCATCACAATAATCCATGAAACGTATTAGACCAATGCTCCTTGCCTTTGTCATCACAATGCTCCATGCACTTGTTATCACAATGTTTCAAGACCCCTATAATCAGAATGTTCCATGCCCCTTTTCATCAGTATGCTCCATGAGACTTGTCTTCACAAGGCTCCATGGTTTTCTAATCACAAATCTCCAGGACCTTGTCATCACAATGCTCTTCGACCTTGTCATGAAAATTCTCAATGGCCCTTGTCATCATAATGCTCCAAGCCCTAGTCATCACAAGGCTCCATTATATTTGTCATCACAATCCTACATTACATTTGGCATCTCAATGCTCCCTGACATTGTCATCGCAGTGGATCATGACATATGTCATCACAATGCTCCCTGACACCTGTCTTTACAATACTCCATGACCTTCTCATCACAATGATCCATGCCCTTGTCATCCCAATGCTCCATGACCCGTGTATTCACAATGCTCCATGACCATTGTCATCACAGTGCTCCATGACACCTGTCTTCACAATAATCCATGACCTTCTCATCACAATGCTCCATGCCCTTGTCATCACAATGCACCATGTCCACTGTCATCACAGTAATCTATGAAATTGTCAGACCAATGCTCCATGTCCCTGTCAACGCAATGCTCCATTACCCCTGTCATCACAATGCTCCCTGAATCCAGTCATCACAATTCTTCATAACGTTTGTCAACACAACGGTCCATGCTCGCGTCCTCAAAAGGCTCTGTGTCCTTTGTAACCTCAATGCTCCATGAAATTTTCATCACAATGCTCCGTGACCCTTGTCATCACAATGCTCCATGCCTTTTTCAGAACAATACTCCATGACCCTTGTCATCACAATGTGCCACGCGCTTTTCATCACAATGATCCACAACCTTCTCATCGCTATCCGCCATACTCCTTGTAATCACAATGCTCCATGCACTTCTCATCCAAATGCTCTCTCACCTGAGATATCACAATGTTCCGTCACCAGTTATCACAATCCTCCCTCACCCCGGTAATCACAATGTTCCATGACCCCAGTCATCACAATGCTACATCCCCTTATCAGCACAATGTTCCATAACCCCTGACATCACAATCTTCCATAACCCCTGTCATCAAAATGCTCCATGACCCTTTTCATCCCAAAGCTCCATGACCCCTGGCATCAAAATGTTCTATAACCCCTGTCATCAAAATGTTCCATTACACTTTTCATCAAATTGCTGCATGACCCTCTCATCAAAATGCTCCCTGCCCTTCTCATCACAATGCACCACACTCTTGTCATCAAAATGTTCTATGACCTTTGTCATCACAAAGCTCCATGACCATTGGCATCACAGTGCTCCATGTCATTGTCATCACAGTGCTCCATAAACGCTCTCATCACATTGCTCCATGCCCTTGTCATTACAAAGCTCCATGACACTTGTCATCACAATGCTCGATGCCCTTCTCATCACAATGCTCCATGCTCTTGTCATTACAATCCTCCATGACCCATGTATCACAGTGTTCCGTGCCCTTGTCATCACAATTCTCCATGCCCACTCTCATCACAATAATCCTTGTAACATTTCAGACAAATGCTCAATGCCCTTCTCATCAAAATGCTCCATTACCTCTGTCATAACAATGCTCCATGACCACTGCCATCACAATGTTCCATTACACTTTTCATCAAATTGCTGCATGACCCAGTCATCAAAATGCTTCCTGCCCTTGTCATCACAATGCACCATGCCCTTGTCATCAAAATGCTCCATGACTTGTCATCACAAAGCTCCATGACACCTGTCATCACAATGCTCCATGCATTTGTCAGCAAAATTCTACATGACCTTGTCATTAGAAAGCTCTATGCACTTGTCATTGCAATGCTCCAAGAACTCTGTAATCACAATGCTCCATGCCCTTTTTCATCTCAATGCTCCATGAACCGTGTCATCACAATGCACCATGCCCATTATCCTAATGCTTCAGGCTATTGTCATCACAATGAAATCAAAATTCTCCATGACCTCTGTCATCATAATGCTCCAAACCCTTGTGATCACAATGTTTCATAACACTTATCATCACAACACCGCATGACGATCATCATCACAATTATCCATGGTCTTCTCATCACAATGCTCCATGATCTTTGTCATCACAATGCTCAATACACTTGTCATCACAATGCTCCCTGACACTTGTCGTCAGTATGCTCCTTGAACCCTGTCATGACAAGGCTCCATGCCTTTTTCATCACAGTGATCCATTCCCTTTTCATCACAATGCTCCAAGACACCTGTAATCACAAAGCTCTATGCCCTTGTCATCACAAAGCTCCATGACGCAAGACATCAGAATGCTCCATGGCCTTCTCCTCACAACGCTCGATGTCATTGTCATCACAGTGCTCCATGAACCCTCTCATCACATTGCTTCCTGCCCTTGACATTACAATCCTCCATGACCCATGTATCACAGTGTTCCGTGCCCTTTTCATCACAATGCTCCATGCCCAATCTCATCACAATAATCCATGAAATATTTCAGACCACTGCTCAATTCCCTTCTCATAAAAATGCTCCATTACCTCTGTCATAACAATGCTCCATGACCATTGCCATCACAATGTACCCCGGCCTTGTCATCACAAGGCTCCATTACCCATGTCTTTGCAATGCTCCAAGACACCTGTAATAAAAATGCTCCATGCCCTTGTCATCACAATGCGCCATTCCAACTGTCATCACAATAATCCATGAAACTTATTAGACCAATGTTCCATGCCCTTGTCATCACAATGCTCCATGCCCTTTTTATCACAATGCTCCATGACCCCTGTCATCACAATGCTCGGTGACTCCAGTCATCACAATGATTCATAACATTTGTCATCACAATGGTCCATGCCCGCGTCATCACAAGGCTCTGTGACCTTTATAACCACAATGCTCCATGAACTTTTCATCACAATGCTCCGTGACCCTTGTCATCAAAATGCTCCATGCGTTTGTCAGAAAAATGCTCCATGACCCTTGTCATCACAAGGTGCTACGCAAATTTCATCACAACGGTCCACAAATTTGTCATTGTAATGCTCCATAAACCTTGTAATCACAATGCTCCATGCACTTCTCATCACAATGCTCCATTTCCCCTGTCATAACAATGCTCCATGACCCCTGCCATCACAATATTCCACGGCTTTGTCATCACAAGGCTCCATGACACTTGTCATCACAATGCTCCAAAACCCCTGTAATCACAATGCTCCATGCCCTTGTCATCACAAAACTCCATGACACATGCCATCAGAATGTTCCATGTCCTTCTCATCAAAATGCTCCATGTCCTTGTCATCACAGTGCTCCCAGACACCTGTAATCACAATTCTCCATTCCCCTTTTCATCTCAATGCTCCATGAACCCTGTCATCACAATGCACCATGCCCATCATCATAATGCTTCCGGCTATTGTCAGCACAATGAAATCAAAATTCTCCATGACCTCTGTCATCACAATGCTCCATGACCCCTGTCATCACAATACTCCATGAACATTTTAAGCCCAATGCTCCATGACACTTGTCATCACAGTGATCCATGACCTTGTCATCCCAATGCTCCATGACCCCTTTATTCACAATGCTCCGTGACGCTTGTCATCTCAGTGCTCCATGACACCTGTCATCACAATGCTCCATGCTTTTGTCAGCAAAATGCTACATGAACTTTTCATTACAATGCTCTATGCGCTTGTCATCACAATACTCCATTACCATTGTCATAGCAATCCTCCATGAACCTTGGGATCACATTGCTTCATGCCCTTGTAATCACAATGCTCCATGCTCCTTGAAATCAAAATGATCCATGACCTCTGTCCTCACAATGCTCCAAACCCTTGTGATCAAAATGTTCCATAACACTTGTCATCACAACGCTCCATGATGCCTGTCATCACAATACCCCATGCACTTTTATCAGAATGCTCCATGACCTTTGTCATCACAATTCTCAATACACATGTCATCACAATGCTCCCTGACACTTGTCATCAAAATGCTCCTTGAACCCTGTCACGAAAATGCTCCATGACTCTTTCATCACAATGCCCTATGCCGTTTTCATCACAATGCTCCACGCCACTGTAATCAAAATACTCCACAAGCTTGTCATGAGAATGCTCCATGACCCTTGTCATCACAATTCGCCATGCACTTGTCATCACAAGCCTCCATGACCCTTCTCATCACAATGATCCAAGACCCCGTAATCACAATGCTCCATGCCCATTTTTCATCTCAGTGATCCATGAACCCTGTCATCACAATGCACCATGCCCATCATCATAATGCTTCATGCTGTTGTCATCACAATGAAATCAAAATGCTCCATGACCTCTGTCATAACAATGCTCCAAACCCTTGTGATCACAATATTCCATAACACTTGTCATCACAGTGCCCCATGACACTCGTCATCACAATTATCCATGGTCTTCTCATCACAATGCTCCATGACCTTTGTCATCACAATGCTCAATACACTTGTCATCAAAATGCTCCCTGACACTTGTTGTCTGTATGCTCCTTGAACCCTGTCATGACAAGGCTCCATGCCTTTTTCATCACAATGATCCATGCCCTTTTCCTCACAATGCTCCAAGACCCCTTTAAACACAATGCTCCATGCCCTTGTCATCACAAAGCTCAATGAAACATGCCTTCAGAATGCTCCTTGGCCTTCACCTCACAGTGCACCATGCCCATGTCATCACAATGTTCCAAGACCCCTGTAATCACAATGGTCCATGCCCCTTTTCATCAGTATGCTCCATGAGATTTATCATCAAAAGTCTCTATGGATTTCTCATCACAATGATCCAGGACCTTGTCATCACAATTCTTCACGACATTGTTCTGAACATTCTCAATGGCCCTTGTCATCATAATGCTCCAAGCCCTAGTCATCACAATGCTCCATTATATTTGTCATCAAAATCCTCCATTACATTTGGCATCACAATGCTCCCTGCCATTGTCATTGCAATGGACCATGACATATGTCATCACAATGCTCACTGACACCTGTCTTCACAATACTCCATGACCTTCTCATCACAATGATCCATGCCCTTGTCATCACAATGCACCATGTCCAATGTCATCACAATACTCTATGAAACATGTCAGACCAATGCTCCATGCCCCTGTCACCACAATGCTCCATGCCCTTGTCATCACAATGCTCCATGACCCCTGTCATCACAATGCTCCGTGACTCCAGTCATCACAATGCTTCATAACATTTCTCATCACAATGCTCCATGCCCTCTCTCATCACAATAATTCATGAAACATTTCAGACCAGTGCTCAATGCCCTTCTCATCACAATGCTCCATTACCTCTGTCATAACAATGCTCCATGAACCCTGCCATAACTATGATCCACGGCCTTGTCATCACAAGGCTCCATGACCCTTGTCATCACAATGCTCCAAGACCCCTGTAATCACAATGCTCCATGCCCTTGTCATCACAAAGCTCCATGACGCATGTCATCAGAATGTTCCATGGCATTCTCATCACAATGCTCCATGCCCTTGTCATCACAATGCTCCAAAACCACTGTAATCACAGTGCTCCATGACCCTTTTCATCTCAATGCTCCATGAACCCTGTCATCACAATGCACCATGCCCATCATCATAATGCTTCAGGCTATTGTCATCACAATGAAATCAGTAATCTCCATGACCTCTGTCATCATAATGCTCCAAAACCTTTTGATCACAATGTTCCATAACACTTATCATCACAACACACCATGACACTCATCATCACAATTATCCATGGTCTTCTCATCACAATGCTCCATGACATTTGTCATCACAATGCTCAATACACTTGTCATCACAGCTCCCTGACACTTGTCGTCAGTATGCTCCTTGAACCCTGTCATGACAAGGCTCCATGCCTTTTTCATCACAATGATCCAAGCCCTTTTCATCACAATGCTCCAAGACCCCTGTAATCACAATGCTCCATGCCCTTGTCATCACAAAGCTCCATGATGCATGTCATCAGAATGCTGCATGGCCGTCTCATGACAATGCTCCTTGCCTTTGTCATCACAATGATCCATGCCCCTTTTCATTAGAATGCTCCATGAAACTTGTCATCACAAGCCTCCATGGTCTTCTCATCACAATGCTACAGGACCTTGTCATCACCAAGCTCCATGACCCTTGTCATCACAATACTCAATGAATATTATCAGCACAATGCTCCATGACATTCTCATCACAATGCTCCATGACCAATATCATCACAATGCACCATGACAACTGTCATCACAATACTCCATGAATATTATCAGCAAAATGCTCCATGACCTTCTCATCACAATGCTGCATATCCACTGTCCTCACAATGCACCATGACAACAGTCATCACAACACTCCATGACACCTGACAACACAATGATCCGGGACTCTTGTCATCACTATGCTCCATTCCCTAGTCATCACCTTTATCGATGACCCCTGTCATCACAATGCTTCATAACGTTTGTCATCACAATGGTCCATGCCCACGTTATCCCAAGTCTCTGTGACCTTTATAACCACAATTCTCAATGAACTTTTCATCACAATGAACCGTGACCCTTTTCATCACAATGCTCCGTGACTCCAGTCATCACAATGCTTCATGACATTTGTCATCCCAATGCTCCATGCCCTTGTCATTACAATCCTGCATGACTCATGCATCATAGTGTTCCGTACCCTTGTCGTCACAATGCTCCATGCCCACTCTCATCTCAATAATCCATGAAACATTTTAGACCAATGTTCCATGCCATTCTCATCACAATGCTCCATTACCTCTGTCATAACAATACACCATGACCCCTGCCATCACAATGTTCCACGGCCTAGTCATCACAAGGTTCCATGACACTTCTCAACACAATGCTCAAGACCCCTGAAATCACAATGCTCCATGCCCTTGTCATCACAAAGCTCCATGACGCATGTCATCAGAATATTCCATGGCCTTCTCATCACAATGTTCCATGCCCTTGTCAGCACAATGCTCCAAGACCCTTGTAATCACAATGCTCCATGCCACTTTTCATCTCAATGCCCCATGAACCCTGTCATCACAATGCACCATGCCCATCATCATAAGGCTTCAGGCTATTGTCATCACAATGAAATCAATATTCTGTATGTCCTCTGTCATCATAAAGCTCCAAACCCTTGTGATCACAATTTTGCATAACACAAATCATCACAACACCCCATGATGCTCATCATCACAATTATCCATGGTCTTCTCATCACAATGCTCCATGATCTTTGTCATCACAATGCTCAATACACTTGTCATCACAATGCTCCCTGACACTTGTTGTCAGTATGCTCCTTGAACCCTGTCATGACAAGGCTCCATGCCTTTTTCATCACAATGATCCATGCCCTTTTCATCACAATGCTCCAAGATCCCTCTAATCACAATGCTCCATGCCCTTGTCATCACAAAACGCCAGGACACATGTCATCAGAATGCTCCATGGCCTTCTCATCACAATGCTCCATGCCCTAGTCTTCACAATGCTCCAAGACCCCTGTAATCACAATGCTCCACGCCCCTTTTCATCAGAATGCTCCATAAGACTTGTCATCACAAGTCTCCATGGTCTTCTCATCACAATGCTCCAGGACATTGTCATCACGATGCTTCATTTACTTGTCATCACAATGCTCCAGGACCCCTATCATCACAATACTCCATGCATATTTTCATCCCAATGCTCCACGACCTACTCATCACAATGCTCCATGGCCAATATCATCACAATGCTCCATGACCACTGTCATCACAACATTCCATGACACCTCACAACACAATGATCCGGGATTCTTGTCATCACAATGATCCATGCCCTTATCATCCCAATGCTCCATGACCCCTGTATTCACAATGCTCCGTGACGCCTGTCATCACAGTGCTCCATGACACATGTCATCACAATGCTCCATGCCTTTGTCAGCAAAATGCTACATGACCTTGTCATTACAACGCTTTGTGCACTTGTCATCACAATACTCCATTTCCATTGTCATCACAATCCTCCATGAACCTTGGGATCACATTGCTTCATTCCTTTGTCATCACAATGCTCCATGCTCCTTGAAATCAAAATGATCCATGACCTCTGTCATCACAATGCTCCAAATCCTTGTGATCACATTGTTCCATAACACGTGTCATCACAACGCTCCATGATGCCTGTCATCACAATATTCCATGGACTTTACATCAAAATGCTCCATGACTTTTGTCATCACAATTCTCAATATACATGTCATCACAATGCTCCCTGACACTTGTCATCAGAATGTTCCTTGAACCCTGTCACGAAAAGTCTCCATGCCTTTTTCATCACAAAGCCCCATACCGTTTTCATCACAATGCTCCATGCCATTGTCATCAAAATACTCCGAAAGCTTGTCATCAGAATGCTCCATGACCCTTGTCATCACAATTCTCCATGCACTTGTCAGCTCAATGCTCCCTGACCCTTGTCATCACAATGCTCCAAGCCATTGTCATCACAATGCTCCATTACCTTTGTCATCAGAATCCTCCATGACACTTGGCATCACAATGCTCCATGCCATTGTCATCACAATGGGCCATTACATATGTCATCACAATGCTCCCTGACACCTCTCTTCACAATACTGCATGACCTGGTCATCACAATGCTCCATGCCCTTGTCATCACAATGCGCCATTCCATCTGTCATCACAATAATCCATGAAACGTATTAGACCAATGCTCCTTGCCTTTGTCATCACAATGCTCCATGCACTTGTTATCACAATGTTTCAAGACCCCTATAATCAGAATGTTCCATGCCCCTTTTCATCAGTATGCTCCATGAGACTTGTCTTCACAAGGCTCCATGGTTTTCTAATCACAAATCTCCAGGACCTTGTCATCACAATGCTCTTCGACCTTGTCATGAAAATTCTCAATGGCCCTTGTCATCATAATGCTCCAAGCCCTAGTCATCACAAGGCTCCATTATATTTGTCATCACAATCCTACATTACATTTGGCATCTCAACGCTCCCTGACATTGTCATCGCAGTGGATCATGACATATGTCATCACAATGCTCCCTGACACCTGTCTTTACAATACTCCATGACCTTCTCATCACAATGATCCATGCCCTTGTCATCCCAATGCTCCATGACCCGTGTATTCACAATGCTCCATGACCATTGTCATCACAGTGCTCCATGACACCTGTCTTCACAATAATCCATGACCTTCTCATCACAATGCTCCATGCCCTTGTCATCACAATGCACCATGTCCACTGTCATCACAGTAATCTATGAAATTGTCAGACCAATGCTCCATGTCCCTGTCAACGCAATGCTCCATTACCCCTGTCATCACAATGCTCCCTGAATCCAGTCATCACAATTCTTCATAACGTTTGTCAACACAACGGTCCATGCTCGCGTCCTCAAAAGGCTCTGTGTCCTTTGTAACCTCAATGCTCCATGAAATTTTCATCACAATGCTCCGTGACCCTTGTCATCACAATGCTCCATGCCTTTTTCAGAACAATACTCCATGACCCTTGTCATCACAATGTGCCACGCGCTTTTCATCACAATGATCCACAACCTTCTCATCGCTATCCGCCATACTCCTTGTAATCACAATGCTCCATGCACTTCTCATCCAAATGCTCTCTCACCTGAGATATCACAATGTTCCGTCACCAGTTATCACAATCCTCCCTCACCCCGGTAATCACAATGTTCCATGACCCCAGTCATCACAATGCTACATCCCCTTATCAGCACAATGTTCCATAACCCCTGACATCACAATCTTCCATAACCCCTGTCATCAAAATGCTCCATGACCCTTTTCATCCCAAAGCTCCATGACCCCTGGCATCAAAATGTTCTATAACCCCTGTCATCAAAATGTTCCATTACACTTTTCATCAAATTGCTGCATGACCCTCTCATCAAAATGCTCCCTGCCCTTCTCATCACAATGCACCACACTCTTGTCATCAAAATGTTCTATGACCTTTGTCATCACAAAGCTCCATGACCATTGGCATCACAGTGCTCCATGTCATTGTCATCACAGTGCTCCATAAACGCTCTCATCACATTGCTCCATGCCCTTGTCATTACAAAGCTCCATGACACTTGTCATCACAATGCTCGATGCCCTTCTCATCACAATGCTCCATGCTCTTGTCATTACAATCCTCCATGACCCATGTATCACAGTGTTCCGTGCCCTTGTCATCACAATTCTCCATGCCCACTCTCATCACAATAATCCTTGTAACATTTCAGACAAATGCTCAATGCCCTTCTCATCAAAATGCTCCATTACCTCTGTCATAACAATGCTCCATGACCACTGCCATCACAATGTTCCATTACACTTTTCATCAAATTGCTGCATGACCCAGTCATCAAAATGCTTCCTGCCCTTGTCATCACAATGCACCATGCCCTTGTCATCAAAATGCTCCATGACTTGTCATCACAAAGCTCCATGACACCTGTCATCACAATGCTCCATGCATTTGTCAGCAAAATTCTACATGACCTTGTCATTAGAAAGCTCTATGCACTTGTCATTGCAATGCTCCAAGAACTCTGTAATCACAATGCTCCATGCCCTTTTTCATCTCAATGCTCCATGAACCGTGTCATCACAATGCACCATGCCCATTATCCTAATGCTTCAGGCTATTGTCATCACAATGAAATCAAAATTCTCCATGACCTCTGTCATCATAATGCTCCAAACCCTTGTGATCACAATGTTTCATAACACTTATCATCACAACACCGCATGACGATCATCATCACAATTATCCATGGTCTTCTCATCACAATGCTCCATGATCTTTGTCATCACAATGTTCAATACACTTGTCATCACAATGCTCCCTGACACTTGTCGTCAGTATGCTCCTTGAACCCTGTCATGACAAGGCTCCATGCCTTTTTCATCACAGTGATCCATTCCCTTTTCATCACAATGCTCCAAGACACCTGTAATCACAAAGCTCTATGCCCTTGTCATCACAAAGCTCCATGACGCAAGACATCAGAATGCTCCATGGCCTTCTCCTCACAACGCTCGATGTCATTGTCATCACAGTGCTCCATGAACCCTCTCATCACATTGCTTCCTGCCCTTGACATTACAATCCTCCATGACCCATGTATCACAGTGTTCCGTGCCCTTTTCATCACAATGCTCCATGCCCAATCTCATCACAATAATCCATGAAATATTTCAGACCACTGCTCAATTCCCTTCTCATAAAAATGCTCCATTACCTCTGTCATAACAATGCTCCATGACCATTGCCATCACAATGTACCCCGGCCTTGTCATCACAAGGCTCCATTACCCATGTCTTTGCAATGCTCCAAGACACCTGTAATAAAAATGCTCCATGCCCTTGTCATCACAATGCGCCATTCCAACTGTCATCGCAATAATCCATGAAACTTATTAGACCAATGTTCCATGCCCTTGTCATCACAATGCTCCATGCCCTTTTTATCACAATGCTCCATGACCCCTGTCATCACAATGCTCGGTGACTCCAGTCATCACAATGATTCATAACATTTGTCATCACAATGGTCCATGCCCGCGTCATCACAAGGCTCTGTGACCTTTATAACCACAATGCTCCATGAACTTTTCATCACAATGCTCCGTGACCCTTGTCATCAAAATGCTCCATGCGTTTGTCAGAAAAATGCTCCATGACCCTTGTCATCACAAGGTGCTACGCAAATTTCATCACAACGGTCCACAAATTTGTCATTGTAATGCTCCATAAACCTTGTAATCACAATGCTCCATGCACTTCTCATCACAATGCTCCATTTCCCCTGTCATAACAATGCTCCATGACCCCTGCCATCACAATATTCCACGGCTTTGTCATCACAAGGCTCCATGACACTTGTCATCACAATGCTCCAAAACCCCTGTAATCACAATGCTCCATGCCCTTGTCATCACAAAACTCCATGACACATGCCATCAGAATGTTCCATGTCCTTCTCATCAAAATGCTCCATGTCCTTGTCATCACAGTGCTCCCAGACACCTGTAATCACAATTCTCCATTCCCCTTTTCATCTCAATGCTCCATGAACCCTGTCATCACAATGCACCATGCCCATCATCATAATGCTTCCGGCTATTGTCAGCACAATGAAATCAAAATTCTCCATGACCTCTGTCATCACAATGCTCCATGACCCCTGTCATCACAATACTCCATGAACATTTTAAGCCCAATGCTCCATGACACTTGTCATCACAGTGATCCATGACCTTGTCATCCCAATGCTCCATGACCCCTTTATTCACAATGCTCCGTGACGCTTGTCATCTCAGTGCTCCATGACACCTGTCATCACAATGCTCCATGCTTTTGTCAGCAAAATGCTACATGAACTTTTCATTACAATGCTCTATGCGCTTGTCATCACAATACTCCATTACCATTGTCATAGCAATCCTCCATGAACCTTGGGATCACATTGCTTCATGCCCTTGTAATCACAATGCTCCATGCTCCTTGAAATCAAAATGATCCATGACCTCTGTCCTCACAATGCTCCAAACCCTTGTGATCAAAATGTTCCATAACACTTGTCATCACAACGCTCCATGATGCCTGTCATCACAATACCCCATGCACTTTTATCAGAATGCTCCATGACCTTTGTCATCACAATTCTCAATACACATGTCATCACAATGCTCCCTGACACTTGTCATCAAAATGCTCCTTGAACCCTGTCACGAAAATGCTCCATGACTCTTTCATCACAATGCCCTATGCCGTTTTCATCACAATGCTCCACGCCACTGTAATCAAAATACTCCACAAGCTTGTCATGAGAATGCTCCATGACCCTTGTCATCACAATTCGCCATGCACTTGTCATCACAAGCCTCCATGACCCTTCTCATCACAATGATCCAAGACCCCGTAATCACAATGCTCCATGCCCATTTTTCATCTCAGTGATCCATGAACCCTGTCATCACAATGCACCATGCCCATCATCATAATGCTTCATGCTGTTGTCATCACAATGAAATCAAAATGCTCCATGACCTCTGTCATAACAATGCTCCAAACCCTTGTGATCACAATATTCCATAACACTTGTCATCACAGTGCCCCATGACACTCGTCATCACAATTATCCATGGTCTTCTCATCACAATGCTCCATGACCTTTGTCATCACAATGCTCAATACACTTGTCATCAAAATGCTCCCTGACACTTGTTGTCTGTATGCTCCTTGAACCCTGTCATGACAAGGCTCCATGCCTTTTTCATCACAATGATCCATGCCCTTTTCCTCACAATGCTCCAAGACCCCTTTAAACACAATGCTCCATGCCCTTGTCATCACAAAGCTCAATGAAACATGCCTTCAGAATGCTCCTTGGCCTTCACCTCACAGTGCACCATGCCCATGTCATCACAATGTTCCAAGACCCCTGTAATCACAATGGTCCATGCCCCTTTTCATCAGTATGCTCCATGAGATTTATCATCAAAAGTCTCTATGGATTTCTCATCACAATGATCCAGGACCTTGTCATCACAATTCTTCACGACATTGTTCTGAACATTCTCAATGGCCCTTGTCATCATAATGCTCCAAGCCCTAGTCATCACAATGCTCCATTATATTTGTCATCAAAATCCTCCATTACATTTGGCATCACAATGCTCCCTGCCATTGTCATTGCAATGGACCATGACATATGTCATCACAATGCTCACTGACACCTGTCTTCACAATACTCCATGACCTTCTCATCACAATGATCCATGCCCTTGTCATCACAATGCACCATGTCCAATGTCATCACAATACTCTATGAAACATGTCAGACCAATGCTCCATGCCCCTGTCACCACAATGCTCCATGCCCTTGTCATCACAATGCTCCATGACCCCTGTCATCACAATGCTCCGTGACTCCAGTCATCACAATGCTTCATAACATTTCTCATCACAATGCTCCATGCCCTCTCTCATCACAATAATTCATGAAACATTTCAGACCAGTGCTCAATGCCCTTCTCATCACAATGCTCCATTACCTCTGTCATAACAATGCTCCATGAACCCTGCCATAACTATGATCCACGGCCTTGTCATCACAAGGCTCCATGACCCTTGTCATCACAATGCTCCAAGACCCCTGTAATCACAATGCTCCATGCCCTTGTCATCACAAAGCTCCATGACGCATGTCATCAGAATGTTCCATGGCATTCTCATCACAATGCTCCATGCCCTTGTCATCACAATGCTCCAAAACCACTGTAATCACAGTGCTCCATGACCCTTTTCATCTCAATGCTCCATGAACCCTGTCATCACAATGCACCATGCCCATCATCATAATGCTTCAGGCTATTGTCATCACAATGAAATCAGTAATCTCCATGACCTCTGTCATCATAATGCTCCAAAACCTTTTGATCACAATGTTCCATAACACTTATCATCACAACACACCATGACACTCATCATCACAATTATCCATGGTCTTCTCATCACAATGCTCCATGACATTTGTCATCACAATGCTCAATACACTTGTCATCACAGCTCCCTGACACTTGTCGTCAGTATGCTCCTTGAACCCTGTCATGACAAGGCTCCATGCCTTTTTCATCACAGTGATCCAAGCCCTTTTCATCACAATGCTCCAAGACCCCTGTAATCACAATGCTCCATGCCCTTGTCATCACAAAGCTCCATGATGCATGTCATCAGAATGCTGCATGGCCGTCTCATGACAATGCTCCTTGCCTTTGTCATCACAATGATCCATGCCCCTTTTCATTAGAATGCTCCATGAAACTTGTCATCACAAGCCTCCATGGTCTTCTCATCACAATGCTACAGGACCTTGTCATCACCAAGCTCCATGACCCTTGTCATCACAATACTCAATGAATATTATCAGCACAATGCTCCATGACATTCTCATCACAATGCTCCATGACCAATATCATCACAATGCACCATGACAACTGTCATCACAATACTCCATGAATATTATCAGCAAAATGCTCCATGACCTTCTCATCACAATGCTGCATATCCACTGTCCTCACAATGCACCATGACAACAGTCATCACAACACTCCATGACACCTGACAACACAATGATCCGGGACTCTTGTCATCACTATGCTCCATTCCCTAGTCATCACCTTTATCGATGACCCCTGTCATCACAATGCTTCATAACGTTTGTCATCACAATGGTCCATGCCCACGTTATCCCAAGTCTCTGTGACCTTTATAACCACAATTCTCAATGAACTTTTCATCACAATGAACCGTGACCCTTTTCATCACAATGCTCCGTGACTCCAGTCATCACAATGCTTCATGACATTTGTCATCCCAATGCTCCATGCCCTTGTCATTACAATCCTGCATGACTCATGCATCATAGTGTTCCGTACCCTTGTCGTCACAATGCTCCATGCCCACTCTCATCTCAATAATCCATGAAACATTTTAGACCAATGTTCCATGCCATTCTCATCACAATGCTCCATTACCTCTGTCATAACAATACACCATGACCCCTGCCATCACAATGTTCCACGGCCTAGTCATCACAAGGTTCCATGACACTTCTCAACACAATGCTCAAGACCCCTGAAATCACAATGCTCCATGCCCTTGTCATCACAAAGCTCCATGACGCATGTCATCAGAATATTCCATGGCCTTCTCATCACAATGTTCCATGCCCTTGTCAGCACAATGCTCCAAGACCCTTGTAATCACAATGCTCCATGCCACTTTTCATCTCAATGCCCCATGAACCCTGTCATCACAATGCACCATGCCCATCATCATAAGGCTTCAGGCTATTGTCATCACAATGAAATCAATATTCTGTATGTCCTCTGTCATCATAAAGCTCCAAACCCTTGTGATCACAATTTTGCATAACACAAATCATCACAACAGCCCATGATGCTCATCATCACAATTATCCATGGTCTTCTCATCACAATGCTCCATGATCTTTGTCATCACAATGCTCAATACACTTGTCATCACAATGCTCCCTGACACTTGTTGTCAGTATGCTCCTTGAACCCTGTCATGACAAGGCTCCATGCCTTTTTCATCACAATGATCCATGCCCTTTTCATCACAATGCTCCAAGATCCCTCTAATCACAATGCTCCATGCCCTTGTCATCACAAAACGCCAGGACACATGTCATCAGAATGCTCCATGGCCTTCTCATCACAATGCTCCATGCCCTAGTCTTCACAATGCTCCAAGACCCCTGTAATCACAATGCTCCACGCCCCTTTTCATCAGAATGCTCCATAAGACTTGTCATCACAAGTCTCCATGGTCTTCTCATCACAATGCTCCAGGACATTGTCATCACGATGCTTCATTTACTTGTCATCACAATGCTCCAGGACCCCTATCATCACAATACTCCATGCATATTTTCATCCCAATGCTCCACGACCTACTCATCACAATGCTCCATGGCCAATATCATCACAATGCTCCATGACCACTGTCATCACAACATTCCATGACACCTCACAACACAATGATCCGGGATTCTTGTCATCACAATGATCCATGCCCTTATCATCCCAATGCTCCATGACCCCTGTATTCACAATGCTCCGTGACGCCTGTCATCACAGTGCTCCATGACACATGTCATCACAATGCTCCATGCCTTTGTCAGCAAAATGCTACATGACCTTGTCATTACAACGCTTTGTGCACTTGTCATCACAATACTCCATTTCCATTGTCATCACAATCCTCCATGAACCTTGGGATCACATTGCTTCATTCCTTTGTCATCACAATGCTCCATGCTCCTTGAAATCAAAATGATCCATGACCTCTGTCATCACAATGCTCCAAATCCTTGTGATCACATTGTTCCATAACACGTGTCATCACAACGCTCCATGATGCCTGTCATCACAATATTCCATGGACTTTACATCAAAATGCTCCATGACTTTTGTCATCACAATTCTCAATATACATGTCATCACAATGCTCCCTGACACTTGTCATCAGAATGTTCCTTGAACCCTGTCACGAAAAGTCTCCATGCCTTTTTCATCACAAAGCCCCATACCGTTTTCATCACAATGCTCCATGCCATTGTCATCAAAATACTCCGAAAGCTTGTCATCAGAATGCTCCATGACCCTTGTCATCACAATTCTCCATGCACTTGTCAGCTCAATGCTCCCTGACCCTTGTCATCACAATGCTCCAAGCCATTGTCATCACAATGCTCCATTACCTTTGTCATCAGAATCCTCCATGACACTTGGCATCACAATGCTCCATGCCATTGTCATCACAATGGGCCATTACATATGTCATCACAATGCTCCCTGACACCTCTCTTCACAATACTGCATGACCTGGTCATCACAATGCTCCATGCCCTTGTCATCACAATGCGCCATTCCATCTGTCATCACAATAATCCATGAAACGTATTAGACCAATGCTCCTTGCCTTTGTCATCACAATGCTCCATGCACTTGTTATCACAATGTTTCAAGACCCCTATAATCAGAATGTTCCATGCCCCTTTTCATCAGTATGCTCCATGAGACTTGTCTTCACAAGGCTCCATGGTTTTCTAATCACAAATCTCCAGGACCTTGTCATCACAATGCTCTTCGACCTTGTCATGAAAATTCTCAATGGCCCTTGTCATCATAATGCTCCAAGCCCTAGTCATCACAAGGCTCCATTATATTTGTCATCACAATCCTACATTACATTTGGCATCTCAATGCTCCCTGACATTGTCATCGCAGTGGATCATGACATATGTCATCACAATGCTCCCTGACACCTGTCTTTACAATACTCCATGACCTTCTCATCACAATGATCCATGCCCTTGTCATCCCAATGCTCCATGACCCGTGTATTCACAATGCTCCATGACCATTGTCATCACAGTGCTCCATGACACCTGTCTTCACAATAATCCATGACCTTCTCATCACAATGCTCCATGCCCTTGTCATCACAATGCACCATGTCCACTGTCATCACAGTAATCTATGAAATTGTCAGACCAATGCTCCATGTCCCTGTCAACGCAATGCTCCATTACCCCTGTCATCACAATGCTCCCTGAATCCAGTCATCACAATTCTTCATAACGTTTGTCAACACAACGGTCCATGCTCGCGTCCTCAAAAGGCTCTGTGTCCTTTGTAACCTCAATGCTCCATGAAATTTTCATCACAATGCTCCGTGACCCTTGTCATCACAATGCTCCATGCCTTTTTCAGAACAATACTCCATGACCCTTGTCATCACAATGTGCCACGCGCTTTTCATCACAATGATCCACAACCTTCTCATCGCTATCCGCCATACTCCTTGTAATCACAATGCTCCATGCACTTCTCATCCAAATGCTCTCTCACCTGAGATATCACAATGTTCCGTCACCAGTTATCACAATCCTCCCTCACCCCGGTAATCACAATGTTCCATGACCCCAGTCATCACAATGCTACATCCCCTTATCAGCACAATGTTCCATAACCCCTGACATCACAATCTTCCATAACCCCTGTCATCAAAATGCTCCATGACCCTTTTCATCCCAAAGCTCCATGACCCCTGGCATCAAAATGTTCTATAACCCCTGTCATCAAAATGTTCCATTACACTTTTCATCAAATTGCTGCATGACCCTCTCATCAAAATGCTCCCTGCCCTTCTCATCACAATGCACCACACTCTTGTCATCAAAATGTTCTATGACCTTTGTCATCACAAAGCTCCATGACCATTGGCATCACAGTGCTCCATGTCATTGTCATCACAGTGCTCCATAAACGCTCTCATCACATTGCTCCATGCCCTTGTCATTACAAAGCTCCATGACACTTGTCATCACAATGCTCGATGCCCTTCTCATCACAATGCTCCATGCTCTTGTCATTACAATCCTCCATGACCCATGTATCACAGTGTTCCGTGCCCTTGTCATCACAATTCTCCATGCCCACTCTCATCACAATAATCCTTGTAACATTTCAGACAAATGCTCAATGCCCTTCTCATCAAAATGCTCCATTACCTCTGTCATAACAATGCTCCATGACCACTGCCATCACAATGTTCCATTACACTTTTCATCAAATTGCTGCATGACCCAGTCATCAAAATGCTTCCTGCCCTTGTCATCACAATGCACCATGCCCTTGTCATCAAAATGCTCCATGACTTGTCATCACAAAGCTCCATGACACCTGTCATCACAATGCTCCATGCATTTGTCAGCAAAATTCTACATGACCTTGTCATTAGAAAGCTCTATGCACTTGTCATTGCAATGCTCCAAGAACTCTGTAATCACAATGCTCCATGCCCTTTTTCATCTCAATGCTCCATGAACCGTGTCATCACAATGCACCATGCCCATTATCCTAATGCTTCAGGCTATTGTCATCACAATGAAATCAAAATTCTCCATGACCTCTGTCATCATAATGCTCCAAACCCTTGTGATCACAATGTTTCATAACACTTATCATCACAACACCGCATGACGATCATCATCACAATTATCCATGGTCTTCTCATCACAATGCTCCATGATCTTTGTCATCACAATGTTCAATACACTTGTCATCACAATGCTCCCTGACACTTGTCGTCAGTATGCTCCTTGAACCCTGTCATGACAAGGCTCCATGCCTTTTTCATCACAGTGATCCATTCCCTTTTCATCACAATGCTCCAAGACACCTGTAATCACAAAGCTCTATGCCCTTGTCATCACAAAGCTCCATGACGCAAGACATCAGAATGCTCCATGGCCTTCTCCTCACAACGCTCGATGTCATTGTCATCACAGTGCTCCATGAACCCTCTCATCACATTGCTTCCTGCCCTTGACATTACAATCCTCCATGACCCATGTATCACAGTGTTCCGTGCCCTTTTCATCACAATGCTCCATGCCCAATCTCATCACAATAATCCATGAAATATTTCAGACCACTGCTCAATTCCCTTCTCATAAAAATGCTCCATTACCTCTGTCATAACAATGCTCCATGACCATTGCCATCACAATGTACCCCGGCCTTGTCATCACAAGGCTCCATTACCCATGTCTTTGCAATGCTCCAAGACACCTGTAATAAAAATGCTCCATGCCCTTGTCATCACAATGCGCCATTCCAACTGTCATCGCAATAATCCATGAAACTTATTAGACCAATGTTCCATGCCCTTGTCATCACAATGCTCCATGCCCTTTTTATCACAATGCTCCATGACCCCTGTCATCACAATGCTCGGTGACTCCAGTCATCACAATGATTCATAACATTTGTCATCACAATGGTCCATGCCCGCGTCATCACAAGGCTCTGTGACCTTTATAACCACAATGCTCCATGAACTTTTCATCACAATGCTCCGTGACCCTTGTCATCAAAATGCTCCATGCGTTTGTCAGAAAAATGCTCCATGACCCTTGTCATCACAAGGTGCTACGCAAATTTCATCACAACGGTCCACAAATTTGTCATTGTAATGCTCCATAAACCTTGTAATCACAATGCTCCATGCACTTCTCATCACAATGCTCCATTTCCCCTGTCATAACAATGCTCCATGACCCCTGCCATCACAATATTCCACGGCTTTGTCATCACAAGGCTCCATGACACTTGTCATCACAATGCTCCAAAACCCCTGTAATCACAATGCTCCATGCCCTTGTCATCACAAAACTCCATGACACATGCCATCAGAAGGTTCCATGTCCTTCTCATCAAAATGCTCCATGTCCTTGTCATCACAGTGCTCCCAGACACCTGTAATCACAATTCTCCATTCCCCTTTTCATCTCAATGCTCCATGAACCCTGTCATCACAATGCACCATGCCCATCATCATAATGCTTCCGGCTATTGTCAGCACAATGAAATCAAAATTCTCCATGACCTCTGTCATCACAATGCTCCATGACCCCTGTCATCACAATACTCCATGAACATTTTAAGCCCAATGCTCCATGACACTTGTCATCACAGTGATCCATGACCTTGTCATCCCAATGCTCCATGACCCCTTTATTCACAATGCTCCGTGACGCTTGTCATCTCAGTGCTCCATGACACCTGTCATCACAATGCTCCATGCTTTTGTCAGCAAAATGCTACATGAACTTTTCATTACAATGCTCTATGCGCTTGTCATCACAATACTCCATTACCATTGTCATAGCAATCCTCCATGAACCTTGGGATCACATTGCTTCATGCCCTTGTAATCACAATGCTCCATGCTCCTTGAAATCAAAATGATCCATGACCTCTGTCCTCACAATGCTCCAAACCCTTGTGATCAAAATGTTCCATAACACTTGTCATCACAACGCTCCATGATGCCTGTCATCACAATACCCCATGCACTTTTATCAGAATGCTCCATGACCTTTGTCATCACAATTCTCAATACACATGTCATCACAATGCTCCCTGACACTTGTCATCAAAATGCTCCTTGAACCCTGTCACGAAAATGCTCCATGACTCTTTCATCACAATGCCCTATGCCGTTTTCATCACAATGCTCCACGCCACTGTAATCAAAATACTCCACAAGCTTGTCATGAGAATGCTCCATGACCCTTGTCATCACAATTCGCCATGCACTTGTCATCACAAGCCTCCATGACCCTTCTCATCACAATGATCCAAGACCCCGTAATCACAATGCTCCATGCCCATTTTTCATCTCAGTGATCCATGAACCCTGTCATCACAATGCACCATGCCCATCATCATAATGCTTCATGCTGTTGTCATCACAATGAAATCAAAATGCTCCATGACCTCTGTCATAACAATGCTCCAAACCCTTGTGATCACAATATTCCATAACACTTGTCATCACAGTGCCCCATGACACTCGTCATCACAATTATCCATGGTCTTCTCATCACAATGCTCCATGACCTTTGTCATCACAATGCTCAATACACTTGTCATCAAAATGCTCCCTGACACTTGTTGTCTGTATGCTCCTTGAACCCTGTCATGACAAGGCTCCATGCCTTTTTCATCACAATGATCCATGCCCTTTTCCTCACAATGCTCCAAGACCCCTTTAAACACAATGCTCCATGCCCTTGTCATCACAAAGCTCAATGAAACATGCCTTCAGAATGCTCCTTGGCCTTCACCTCACAGTGCACCATGCCCATGTCATCACAATGTTCCAAGACCCCTGTAATCACAATGGTCCATGCCCCTTTTCATCAGTATGCTCCATGAGATTTATCATCAAAAGTCTCTATGGATTTCTCATCACAATGATCCAGGACCTTGTCATCACAATTCTTCACGACATTGTTCTGAACATTCTCAATGGCCCTTGTCATCATAATGCTCCAAGCCCTAGTCATCACAATGCTCCATTATATTTGTCATCAAAATCCTCCATTACATTTGGCATCACAATGCTCCCTGCCATTGTCATTGCAATGGACCATGACATATGTCATCACAATGCTCACTGACACCTGTCTTCACAATACTCCATGACCTTCTCATCACAATGATCCATGCCCTTGTCATCACAATGCACCATGTCCAATGTCATCACAATACTCTATGAAACATGTCAGACCAATGCTCCATGCCCCTGTCACCACAATGCTCCATGCCCTTGTCATCACAATGCTCCATGACCCCTGTCATCACAATGCTCCGTGACTCCAGTCATCACAATGCTTCATAACATTTCTCATCACAATGCTCCATGCCCTCTCTCATCACAATAATTCATGAAACATTTCAGACCAGTGCTCAATGCCCTTCTCATCACAATGCTCCATTACCTCTGTCATAACAATGCTCCATGAACCCTGCCATAACAATGATCCACGGCCTTGTCATCACAAGGCTCCATGACCCTTGTCATCACAATGCTCCAAGACCCCTGTAATCACAATGCTCCATGCCCTTGTCATCACAAAGCTCCATGACGCATGTCATCAGAATGTTCCATGGCATTCTCATCACAATGCTCCATGCCCTTGTCATCACAATGCTCCAAAACCACTGTAATCACAGTGCTCCATGACCCTTTTCATCTCAATGCTCCATGAACCCTGTCATCACAATGCACCATGCCCATCATCATAATGCTTCAGGCTATTGTCATCACAATGAAATCAGTAATCTCCATGACCTCTGTCATCATAATGCTCCAAAACCTTTTGATCACAATGTTCCATAACACTTATCATCACAACACACCATGACACTCATCATCACAATTATCCATGGTCTTCTCATCACAATGCTCCATGACATTTGTCATCACAATGCTCAATACACTTGTCATCACAGCTCCCTGACACTTGTCGTCAGTATGCTCCTTGAACCCTGTCATGACAAGGCTCCATGCCTTTTTCATCACAATGATCCAAGCCCTTTTCATCACAATGCTCCAAGACCCCTGTAATCACAATGCTCCATGCCCTTGTCATCACAAAGCTCCATGATGCATGTCATCAGAATGCTGCATGGCCGTCTCATGACAATGCTCCTTGCCTTTGTCATCACAATGATCCATGCCCCTTTTCATTAGAATGCTCCATGAAACTTGTCATCACAAGCCTCCATGGTCTTCTCATCACAATGCTACAGGACCTTGTCATCACCAAGCTCCATGACCCTTGTCATCACAATACTCAATGAATATTATCAGCACAATGCTCCATGACATTCTCATCACAATGCTCCATGACCAATATCATCACAATGCACCATGACAACTGTCATCACAATACTCCATGAATATTATCAGCAAAATGCTCCATGACCTTCTCATCACAATGCTGCATATCCACTGTCCTCACAATGCACCATGACAACAGTCATCACAACACTCCATGACACCTGACAACACAATGATCCGGGACTCTTGTCATCACTATGCTCCATTCCCTAGTCATCACCTTTATCGATGACCCCTGTCATCACAATGCTTCATAACGTTTGTCATCACAATGGTCCATGCCCACGTTATCCCAAGTCTCTGTGACCTTTATAACCACAATTCTCAATGAACTTTTCATCACAATGAACCGTGACCCTTTTCATCACAATGCTCCGTGACTCCAGTCATCACAATGCTTCATGACATTTGTCATCCCAATGCTCCATGCCCTTGTCATTACAATCCTGCATGACTCATGCATCATAGTGTTCCGTACCCTTGTCGTCACAATGCTCCATGCCCACTCTCATCTCAATAATCCATGAAACATTTTAGACCAATGTTCCATGCCATTCTCATCACAATGCTCCATTACCTCTGTCATAACAATACACCATGACCCCTGCCATCACAATGTTCCACGGCCTAGTCATCACAAGGTTCCATGACACTTCTCAACACAATGCTCAAGACCCCTGAAATCACAATGCTCCATGCCCTTGTCATCACAAAGCTCCATGACGCATGTCATCAGAATATTCCATGGCCTTCTCATCACAATGTTCCATGCCCTTGTCAGCACAATGCTCCAAGACCCTTGTAATCACAATGCTCCATGCCACTTTTCATCTCAATGCCCCATGAACCCTGTCATCACAATGCACCATGCCCATCATCATAAGGCTTCAGGCTATTGTCATCACAATGAAATCAATATTCTGTATGTCCTCTGTCATCATAAAGCTCCAAACCCTTGTGATCACAATTTTGCATAACACAAATCATCACAACACCCCATGATGCTCATCATCACAATTATCCATGGTCTTCTCATCACAATGCTCCATGATCTTTGTCATCACAATGCTCAATACACTTGTCATCACAATGCTCCCTGACACTTGTTGTCAGTATGCTCCTTGAACCCTGTCATGACAAGGCTCCATGCCTTTTTCATCACAATGATCCATGCCCTTTTCATCACAATGCTCCAAGATCCCTCTAATCACAATGCTCCATGCCCTTGTCATCACAAAACGCCAGGACACATGTCATCAGAATGCTCCATGGCCTTCTCATCACAATGCTCCATGCCCTAGTCTTCACAATGCTCCAAGACCCCTGTAATCACAATGCTCCACGCCCCTTTTCATCAGAATGCTCCATAAGACTTGTCATCACAAGTCTCCATGGTCTTCTCATCACAATGCTCCAGGACATTGTCATCACGATGCTTCATTTACTTGTCATCACAATGCTCCAGGACCCCTATCATCACAATACTCCATGCATATTTTCATCCCAATGCTCCACGACCTACTCATCACAATGCTCCATGGCCAATATCATCACAATGCTCCATGACCACTGTCATCACAACATTCCATGACACCTCACAACACAATGATCCGGGATTCTTGTCATCACAATGATCCATGCCCTTATCATCCCAATGCTCCATGACCCCTGTATTCACAATGCTCCGTGACGCCTGTCATCACAGTGCTCCATGACACATGTCATCACAATGCTCCATGCCTTTGTCAGCAAAATGCTACATGACCTTGTCATTACAACGCTTTGTGCACTTGTCATCACAATACTCCATTTCCATTGTCATCACAATCCTCCATGAACCTTGGGATCACATTGCTTCATTCCTTTGTCATCACAATGCTCCATGCTCCTTGAAATCAAAATGATCCATGACCTCTGTCATCACAATGCTCCAAATCCTTGTGATCACATTGTTCCATAACACGTGTCATCACAACGCTCCATGATGCCTGTCATCACAATATTCCATGGACTTTACATCAAAATGCTCCATGACTTTTGTCATCACAATTCTCAATATACATGTCATCACAATGCTCCCTGACACTTGTCATCAGAATGTTCCTTGAACCCTGTCACGAAAAGTCTCCATGCCTTTTTCATCACAAAGCCCCATACCGTTTTCATCACAATGCTCCATGCCATTGTCATCAAAATACTCCGAAAGCTTGTCATCAGAATGCTCCATGACCCTTGTCATCACAATTCTCCATGCACTTGTCAGCTCAATGCTCCCTGACCCTTGTCATCACAATGCTCCAAGCCATTGTCATCACAATGCTCCATTACCTTTGTCATCAGAATCCTCCATGACACTTGGCATCACAATGCTCCATGCCATTGTCATCACAATGGGCCATTACATATGTCATCACAATGCTCCCTGACACCTCTCTTCACAATACTGCATGACCTGGTCATCACAATGCTCCATGCCCTTGTCATCACAATGCGCCATTCCATCTGTCATCACAATAATCCATGAAACGTATTAGACCAATGCTCCTTGCCTTTGTCATCACAATGCTCCATGCACTTGTTATCACAATGTTTCAAGACCCCTATAATCAGAATGTTCCATGCCCCTTTTCATCAGTATGCTCCATGAGACTTGTCTTCACAAGGCTCCATGGTTTTCTAATCACAAATCTCCAGGACCTTGTCATCACAATGCTCTTCGACCTTGTCATGAAAATTCTCAATGGCCCTTGTCATCATAATGCTCCAAGCCCTAGTCATCACAAGGCTCCATTATATTTGTCATCACAATCCTACATTACATTTGGCATCTCAATGCTCCCTGACATTGTCATCGCAGTGGATCATGACATATGTCATCACAATGCTCCCTGACACCTGTCTTTACAATACTCCATGACCTTCTCATCACAATGATCCATGCCCTTGTCATCCCAATGCTCCATGACCCGTGTATTCACAATGCTCCATGACCATTGTCATCACAGTGCTCCATGACACCTGTCTTCACAATAATCCATGACCTTCTCATCACAATGCTCCATGCCCTTGTCATCACAATGCACCATGTCCACTGTCATCACAGTAATCTATGAAATTGTCAGACCAATGCTCCATGTCCCTGTCAACGCAATGCTCCATTACCCCTGTCATCACAATGCTCCCTGAATC
Source organism: Mesoplodon mirus (assembly GCF_964341445.2). NCBI lineage: Eukaryota > Metazoa > Chordata > Mammalia > Artiodactyla > Ziphiidae > Mesoplodon > Mesoplodon mirus. Next base: position 11,702 of record NW_028295154.1, on the reverse strand, counting down.
CAGTCATCACAATTCTTCATAACGTTTGTCAACACAACGGTCCATGCTCGCGTCCTCAAAAGGCTCTGTGTCCTTTGTAACCTCAATGCTCCATGAAATTTTCATCACAATGCTCCGTGACCCTTGTCATCACAATGCTCCATGCCTTTTTCAGAACAATACTCCATGACCCTTGTCATCACAATGTGCCACGCGCTTTTCATCACAATGATCCACAACCTTCTCATCGCTATCCGCCATACTCCTTGTAATCACAATGCTCCATGCACTTCTCATCCAAATGCTCTCTCACCTGAGATATCACAATGTTCCGTCACCAGTTATCACAATCCTCCCTCACCCCGGTAATCACAATGTTCCATGACCCCAGTCATCACAATGCTACATCCCCTTATCAGCACAATGTTCCATAACCCCTGACATCACAATCTTCCATAACCCCTGTCATCAAAATGCTCCATGACCCTTTTCATCCCAAAGCTCCATGACCCCTGGCATCAAAATGTTCTATAACCCCTGTCATCAAAATGTTCCATTACACTTTTCATCAAATTGCTGCATGACCCTCTCATCAAAATGCTCCCTGCCCTTCTCATCACAATGCACCACACTCTTGTCATCAAAATGTTCTATGACCTTTGTCATCACAAAGCTCCATGACCATTGGCATCACAGTGCTCCATGTCATTGTCATCACAGTGCTCCATAAACGCTCTCATCACATTGCTCCATGCCCTTGTCATTACAAAGCTCCATGACACTTGTCATCACAATGCTCGATGCCCTTCTCATCACAATGCTCCATGCTCTTGTCATTACAATCCTCCATGACCCATGTATCACAGTGTTCCGTGCCCTTGTCATCACAATTCTCCATGCCCACTCTCATCACAATAATCCTTGTAACATTTCAGACAAATGCTCAATGCCCTTCTCATCAAAATGCTCCATTACCTCTGTCATAACAATGCTCCATGACCACTGCCATCACAATGTTCCATTACACTTTTCATCAAATTGCTGCATGACCCAGTCATCAAAATGCTTCCTGCCCTTGTCATCACAATGCACCATGCCCTTGTCATCAAAATGCTCCATGACTTGTCATCACAAAGCTCCATGACACCTGTCATCACAATGCTCCATGCATTTGTCAGCAAAATTCTACATGACCTTGTCATTAGAAAGCTCTATGCACTTGTCATTGCAATGCTCCAAGAACTCTGTAATCACAATGCTCCATGCCCTTTTTCATCTCAATGCTCCATGAACCGTGTCATCACAATGCACCATGCCCATTATCCTAATGCTTCAGGCTATTGTCATCACAATGAAATCAAAATTCTCCATGACCTCTGTCATCATAATGCTCCAAACCCTTGTGATCACAATGTTTCATAACACTTATCATCACAACACCGCATGACGATCATCATCACAATTATCCATGGTCTTCTCATCACAATGCTCCATGATCTTTGTCATCACAATGTTCAATACACTTGTCATCACAATGCTCCCTGACACTTGTCGTCAGTATGCTCCTTGAACCCTGTCATGACAAGGCTCCATGCCTTTTTCATCACAGTGATCCATTCCCTTTTCATCACAATGCTCCAAGACACCTGTAATCACAAAGCTCTATGCCCTTGTCATCACAAAGCTCCATGACGCAAGACATCAGAATGCTCCATGGCCTTCTCCTCACAACGCTCGATGTCATTGTCATCACAGTGCTCCATGAACCCTCTCATCACATTGCTTCCTGCCCTTGACATTACAATCCTCCATGACCCATGTATCACAGTGTTCCGTGCCCTTTTCATCACAATGCTCCATGCCCAATCTCATCACAATAATCCATGAAATATTTCAGACCACTGCTCAATTCCCTTCTCATAAAAATGCTCCATTACCTCTGTCATAACAATGCTCCATGACCATTGCCATCACAATGTACCCCGGCCTTGTCATCACAAGGCTCCATTACCCATGTCTTTGCAATGCTCCAAGACACCTGTAATAAAAATGCTCCATGCCCTTGTCATCACAATGCGCCATTCCAACTGTCATCGCAATAATCCATGAAACTTATTAGACCAATGTTCCATGCCCTTGTCATCACAATGCTCCATGCCCTTTTTATCACAATGCTCCATGACCCCTGTCATCACAATGCTCGGTGACTCCAGTCATCACAATGATTCATAACATTTGTCATCACAATGGTCCATGCCCGCGTCATCACAAGGCTCTGTGACCTTTATAACCACAATGCTCCATGAACTTTTCATCACAATGCTCCGTGACCCTTGTCATCAAAATGCTCCATGCGTTTGTCAGAAAAATGCTCCATGACCCTTGTCATCACAAGGTGCTACGCAAATTTCATCACAACGGTCCACAAATTTGTCATTGTAATGCTCCATAAACCTTGTAATCACAATGCTCCATGCACTTCTCATCACAATGCTCCATTTCCCCTGTCATAACAATGCTCCATGACCCCTGCCATCACAATATTCCACGGCTTTGTCATCACAAGGCTCCATGACACTTGTCATCACAATGCTCCAAAACCCCTGTAATCACAATGCTCCATGCCCTTGTCATCACAAAACTCCATGACACATGCCATCAGAATGTTCCATGTCCTTCTCATCAAAATGCTCCATGTCCTTGTCATCACAGTGCTCCCAGACACCTGTAATCACAATTCTCCATTCCCCTTTTCATCTCAATGCTCCATGAACCCTGTCATCACAATGCACCATGCCCATCATCATAATGCTTCCGGCTATTGTCAGCACAATGAAATCAAAATTCTCCATGACCTCTGTCATCACAATGCTCCATGACCCCTGTCATCACAATACTCCATGAACATTTTAAGCCCAATGCTCCATGACACTTGTCATCACAGTGATCCATGACCTTGTCATCCCAATGCTCCATGACCCCTTTATTCACAATGCTCCGTGACGCTTGTCATCTCAGTGCTCCATGACACCTGTCATCACAATGCTCCATGCTTTTGTCAGCAAAATGCTACATGAACTTTTCATTACAATGCTCTATGCGCTTGTCATCACAATACTCCATTACCATTGTCATAGCAATCCTCCATGAACCTTGGGATCACATTGCTTCATGCCCTTGTAATCACAATGCTCCATGCTCCTTGAAATCAAAATGATCCATGACCTCTGTCCTCACAATGCTCCAAACCCTTGTGATCAAAATGTTCCATAACACTTGTCATCACAACGCTCCATGATGCCTGTCATCACAATACCCCATGCACTTTTATCAGAATGCTCCATGACCTTTGTCATCACAATTCTCAATACACATGTCATCACAATGCTCCCTGACACTTGTCATCAAAATGCTCCTTGAACCCTGTCACGAAAATGCTCCATGACTCTTTCATCACAATGCCCTATGCCGTTTTCATCACAATGCTCCACGCCACTGTAATCAAAATACTCCACAAGCTTGTCATGAGAATGCTCCATGACCCTTGTCATCACAATTCGCCATGCACTTGTCATCACAAGCCTCCATGACCCTTCTCATCACAATGATCCAAGACCCCGTAATCACAATGCTCCATGCCCATTTTTCATCTCAGTGATCCATGAACCCTGTCATCACAATGCACCATGCCCATCATCATAATGCTTCATGCTGTTGTCATCACAATGAAATCAAAATGCTCCATGACCTCTGTCATAACAATGCTCCAAACCCTTGTGATCACAATATTCCATAACACTTGTCATCACAGTGCCCCATGACACTCGTCATCACAATTATCCATGGTCTTCTCATCACAATGCTCCATGACCTTTGTCATCACAATGCTCAATACACTTGTCATCAAAATGCTCCCTGACACTTGTTGTCTGTATGCTCCTTGAACCCTGTCATGACAAGGCTCCATGCCTTTTTCATCACAATGATCCATGCCCTTTTCCTCACAATGCTCCAAGACCCCTTTAAACACAATGCTCCATGCCCTTGTCATCACAAAGCTCAATGAAACATGCCTTCAGAATGCTCCTTGGCCTTCACCTCACAGTGCACCATGCCCATGTCATCACAATGTTCCAAGACCCCTGTAATCACAATGGTCCATGCCCCTTTTCATCAGTATGCTCCATGAGATTTATCATCAAAAGTCTCTATGGATTTCTCATCACAATGATCCAGGACCTTGTCATCACAATTCTTCACGACATTGTTCTGAACATTCTCAATGGCCCTTGTCATCATAATGCTCCAAGCCCTAGTCATCACAATGCTCCATTATATTTGTCATCAAAATCCTCCATTACATTTGGCATCACAATGCTCCCTGCCATTGTCATTGCAATGGACCATGACATATGTCATCACAATGCTCACTGACACCTGTCTTCACAATACTCCATGACCTTCTCATCACAATGATCCATGCCCTTGTCATCACAATGCACCATGTCCAATGTCATCACAATACTCTATGAAACATGTCAGACCAATGCTCCATGCCCCTGTCACCACAATGCTCCATGCCCTTGTCATCACAATGCTCCATGACCCCTGTCATCACAATGCTCCGTGACTCCAGTCATCACAATGCTTCATAACATTTCTCATCACAATGCTCCATGCCCTCTCTCATCACAATAATTCATGAAACATTTCAGACCAGTGCTCAATGCCCTTCTCATCACAATGCTCCATTACCTCTGTCATAACAATGCTCCATGAACCCTGCCATAACAATGATCCACGGCCTTGTCATCACAAGGCTCCATGACCCTTGTCATCACAATGCTCCAAGACCCCTGTAATCACAATGCTCCATGCCCTTGTCATCACAAAGCTCCATGACGCATGTCATCAGAATGTTCCATGGCATTCTCATCACAATGCTCCATGCCCTTGTCATCACAATGCTCCAAAACCACTGTAATCACAGTGCTCCATGACCCTTTTCATCTCAATGCTCCATGAACCCTGTCATCACAATGCACCATGCCCATCATCATAATGCTTCAGGCTATTGTCATCACAATGAAATCAGTAATCTCCATGACCTCTGTCATCATAATGCTCCAAAACCTTTTGATCACAATGTTCCATAACACTTATCATCACAACACACCATGACACTCATCATCACAATTATCCATGGTCTTCTCATCACAATGCTCCATGACATTTGTCATCACAATGCTCAATACACTTGTCATCACAGCTCCCTGACACTTGTCGTCAGTATGCTCCTTGAACCCTGTCATGACAAGGCTCCATGCCTTTTTCATCACAATGATCCAAGCCCTTTTCATCACAATGCTCCAAGACCCCTGTAATCACAATGCTCCATGCCCTTGTCATCACAAAGCTCCATGATGCATGTCATCAGAATGCTGCATGGCCGTCTCATGACAATGCTCCTTGCCTTTGTCATCACAATGATCCATGCCCCTTTTCATTAGAATGCTCCATGAAACTTGTCATCACAAGCCTCCATGGTCTTCTCATCACAATGCTACAGGACCTTGTCATCACCAAGCTCCATGACCCTTGTCATCACAATACTCAATGAATATTATCAGCACAATGCTCCATGACATTCTCATCACAATGCTCCATGACCAATATCATCACAATGCACCATGACAACTGTCATCACAATACTCCATGAATATTATCAGCAAAATGCTCCATGACCTTCTCATCACAATGCTGCATATCCACTGTCCTCACAATGCACCATGACAACAGTCATCACAACACTCCATGACACCTGACAACACAATGATCCGGGACTCTTGTCATCACTATGCTCCATTCCCTAGTCATCACCTTTATCGATGACCCCTGTCATCACAATGCTTCATAACGTTTGTCATCACAATGGTCCATGCCCACGTTATCCCAAGTCTCTGTGACCTTTATAACCACAATTCTCAATGAACTTTTCATCACAATGAACCGTGACCCTTTTCATCACAATGCTCCGTGACTCCAGTCATCACAATGCTTCATGACATTTGTCATCCCAATGCTCCATGCCCTTGTCATTACAATCCTGCATGACTCATGCATCATAGTGTTCCGTACCCTTGTCGTCACAATGCTCCATGCCCACTCTCATCTCAATAATCCATGAAACATTTTAGACCAATGTTCCATGCCATTCTCATCACAATGCTCCATTACCTCTGTCATAACAATACACCATGACCCCTGCCATCACAATGTTCCACGGCCTAGTCATCACAAGGTTCCATGACACTTCTCAACACAATGCTCAAGACCCCTGAAATCACAATGCTCCATGCCCTTGTCATCACAAAGCTCCATGACGCATGTCATCAGAATATTCCATGGCCTTCTCATCACAATGTTCCATGCCCTTGTCAGCACAATGCTCCAAGACCCTTGTAATCACAATGCTCCATGCCACTTTTCATCTCAATGCCCCATGAACCCTGTCATCACAATGCACCATGCCCATCATCATAAGGCTTCAGGCTATTGTCATCACAATGAAATCAATATTCTGTATGTCCTCTGTCATCATAAAGCTCCAAACCCTTGTGATCACAATTTTGCATAACACAAATCATCACAACACCCCATGATGCTCATCATCACAATTATCCATGGTCTTCTCATCACAATGCTCCATGATCTTTGTCATCACAATGCTCAATACACTTGTCATCACAATGCTCCCTGACACTTGTTGTCAGTATGCTCCTTGAACCCTGTCATGACAAGGCTCCATGCCTTTTTCATCACAATGATCCATGCCCTTTTCATCACAATGCTCCAAGATCCCTCTAATCACAATGCTCCATGCCCTTGTCATCACAAAACGCCAGGACACATGTCATCAGAATGCTCCATGGCCTTCTCATCACAATGCTCCATGCCCTAGTCTTCACAATGCTCCAAGACCCCTGTAATCACAATGCTCCACGCCCCTTTTCATCAGAATGCTCCATAAGACTTGTCATCACAAGTCTCCATGGTCTTCTCATCACAATGCTCCAGGACATTGTCATCACGATGCTTCATTTACTTGTCATCACAATGCTCCAGGACCCCTATCATCACAATACTCCATGCATATTTTCATCCCAATGCTCCACGACCTACTCATCACAATGCTCCATGGCCAATATCATCACAATGCTCCATGACCACTGTCATCACAACATTCCATGACACCTCACAACACAATGATCCGGGATTCTTGTCATCACAATGATCCATGCCCTTATCATCCCAATGCTCCATGACCCCTGTATTCACAATGCTCCGTGACGCCTGTCATCACAGTGCTCCATGACACATGTCATCACAATGCTCCATGCCTTTGTCAGCAAAATGCTACATGACCTTGTCATTACAACGCTTTGTGCACTTGTCATCACAATACTCCATTTCCATTGTCATCACAATCCTCCATGAACCTTGGGATCACATTGCTTCATTCCTTTGTCATCACAATGCTCCATGCTCCTTGAAATCAAAATGATCCATGACCTCTGTCATCACAATGCTCCAAATCCTTGTGATCACATTGTTCCATAACACGTGTCATCACAACGCTCCATGATGCCTGTCATCACAATATTCCATGGACTTTACATCAAAATGCTCCATGACTTTTGTCATCACAATTCTCAATATACATGTCATCACAATGCTCCCTGACACTTGTCATCAGAATGTTCCTTGAACCCTGTCACGAAAAGTCTCCATGCCTTTTTCATCACAAAGCCCCATACCGTTTTCATCACAATGCTCCATGCCATTGTCATCAAAATACTCCGAAAGCTTGTCATCAGAATGCTCCATGACCCTTGTCATCACAATTCTCCATGCACTTGTCAGCTCAATGCTCCCTGACCCTTGTCATCACAATGCTCCAAGCCATTGTCATCACAATGCTCCATTACCTTTGTCATCAGAATCCTCCATGACACTTGGCATCACAATGCTCCATGCCATTGTCATCACAATGGGCCATTACATATGTCATCACAATGCTCCCTGACACCTCTCTTCACAATACTGCATGACCTGGTCATCACAATGCTCCATGCCCTTGTCATCACAATGCGCCATTCCATCTGTCATCACAATAATCCATGAAACGTATTAGACCAATGCTCCTTGCCTTTGTCATCACAATGCTCCATGCACTTGTTATCACAATGTTTCAAGACCCCTATAATCAGAATGTTCCATGCCCCTTTTCATCAGTATGCTCCATGAGACTTGTCTTCACAAGGCTCCATGGTTTTCTAATCACAAATCTCCAGGACCTTGTCATCACAATGCTCTTCGACCTTGTCATGAAAATTCTCAATGGCCCTTGTCATCATAATGCTCCAAGCCCTAGTCATCACAAGGCTCCATTATATTTGTCATCACAATCCTACATTACATTTGGCATCTCAATGCTCCCTGACATTGTCATCGCAGTGGATCATGACATATGTCATCACAATGCTCCCTGACACCTGTCTTTACAATACTCCATGACCTTCTCATCACAATGATCCATGCCCTTGTCATCCCAATGCTCCATGACCCGTGTATTCACAATGCTCCATGACCATTGTCATCACAGTGCTCCATGACACCTGTCTTCACAATAATCCATGACCTTCTCATCACAATGCTCCATGCCCTTGTCATCACAATGCACCATGTCCACTGTCATCACAGTAATCTATGAAATTGTCAGACCAATGCTCCATGTCCCTGTCAACGCAATGCTCCATTACCCCTGTCATCACAATGCTCCCTGAATCCAGTCATCACAATTCTTCATAACGTTTGTCAACACAACGGTCCATGCTCGCGTCCTCAAAAGGCTCTGTGTCCTTTGTAACCTCAATGCTCCATGAAATTTTCATCACAATGCTCCGTGACCCTTGTCATCACAATGCTCCATGCCTTTTTCAGAACAATACTCCATGACCCTTGTCATCACAATGTGCCACGCGCTTTTCATCACAATGATCCACAACCTTCTCATCGCTATCCGCCATACTCCTTGTAATCACAATGCTCCATGCACTTCTCATCCAAATGCTCTCTCACCTGAGATATCACAATGTTCCGTCACCAGTTATCACAATCCTCCCTCACCCCGGTAATCACAATGTTCCATGACCCCAGTCATCACAATGCTACATCCCCTTATCAGCACAATGTTCCATAACCCCTGACATCACAATCTTCCATAACCCCTGTCATCAAAATGCTCCATGACCCTTTTCATCCCAAAGCTCCATGACCCCTGGCATCAAAATGTTCTATAACCCCTGTCATCAAAATGTTCCATTACACTTTTCATCAAATTGCTGCATGACCCTCTCATCAAAATGCTCCCTGCCCTTCTCATCACAATGCACCACACTCTTGTCATCAAAATGTTCTATGACCTTTGTCATCACAAAGCTCCATGACCATTGGCATCACAGTGCTCCATGTCATTGTCATCACAGTGCTCCATAAACGCTCTCATCACATTGCTCCATGCCCTTGTCATTACAAAGCTCCATGACACTTGTCATCACAATGCTCGATGCCCTTCTCATCACAATGCTCCATGCTCTTGTCATTACAATCCTCCATGACCCATGTATCACAGTGTTCCGTGCCCTTGTCATCACAATTCTCCATGCCCACTCTCATCACAATAATCCTTGTAACATTTCAGACAAATGCTCAATGCCCTTCTCATCAAAATGCTCCATTACCTCTGTCATAACAATGCTCCATGACCACTGCCATCACAATGTTCCATTACACTTTTCATCAAATTGCTGCATGACCCAGTCATCAAAATGCTTCCTGCCCTTGTCATCACAATGCACCATGCCCTTGTCATCAAAATGCTCCATGACTTGTCATCACAAAGCTCCATGACACCTGTCATCACAATGCTCCATGCATTTGTCAGCAAAATTCTACATGACCTTGTCATTAGAAAGCTCTATGCACTTGTCATTGCAATGCTCCAAGAACTCTGTAATCACAATGCTCCATGCCCTTTTTCATCTCAATGCTCCATGAACCGTGTCATCACAATGCACCATGCCCATTATCCTAATGCTTCAGGCTATTGTCATCACAATGAAATCAAAATTCTCCATGACCTCTGTCATCATAATGCTCCAAACCCTTGTGATCACAATGTTTCATAACACTTATCATCACAACACCGCATGACGATCATCATCACAATTATCCATGGTCTTCTCATCACAATGCTCCATGATCTTTGTCATCACAATGTTCAATACACTTGTCATCACAATGCTCCCTGACACTTGTCGTCAGTATGCTCCTTGAACCCTGTCATGACAAGGCTCCATGCCTTTTTCATCACAGTGATCCATTCCCTTTTCATCACAATGCTCCAAGACACCTGTAATCACAAAGCTCTATGCCCTTGTCATCACAAAGCTCCATGACGCAAGACATCAGAATGCTCCATGGCCTTCTCCTCACAACGCTCGATGTCATTGTCATCACAGTGCTCCATGAACCCTCTCATCACATTGCTTCCTGCCCTTGACATTACAATCCTCCATGACCCATGTATCACAGTGTTCCGTGCCCTTTTCATCACAATGCTCCATGCCCAATCTCATCACAATAATCCATGAAATATTTCAGACCACTGCTCAATTCCCTTCTCATAAAAATGCTCCATTACCTCTGTCATAACAATGCTCCATGACCATTGCCATCACAATGTACCCCGGCCTTGTCATCACAAGGCTCCATTACCCATGTCTTTGCAATGCTCCAAGACACCTGTAATAAAAATGCTCCATGCCCTTGTCATCACAATGCGCCATTCCAACTGTCATCGCAATAATCCATGAAACTTATTAGACCAATGTTCCATGCCCTTGTCATCACAATGCTCCATGCCCTTTTTATCACAATGCTCCATGACCCCTGTCATCACAATGCTCGGTGACTCCAGTCATCACAATGATTCATAACATTTGTCATCACAATGGTCCATGCCCGCGTCATCACAAGGCTCTGTGACCTTTATAACCACAATGCTCCATGAACTTTTCATCACAATGCTCCGTGACCCTTGTCATCAAAATGCTCCATGCGTTTGTCAGAAAAATGCTCCATGACCCTTGTCATCACAAGGTGCTACGCAAATTTCATCACAACGGTCCACAAATTTGTCATTGTAATGCTCCATAAACCTTGTAATCACAATGCTCCATGCACTTCTCATCACAATGCTCCATTTCCCCTGTCATAACAATGCTCCATGACCCCTGCCATCACAATATTCCACGGCTTTGTCATCACAAGGCTCCATGACACTTGTCATCACAATGCTCCAAAACCCCTGTAATCACAATGCTCCATGCCCTTGTCATCACAAAACTCCATGACACATGCCATCAGAATGTTCCATGTCCTTCTCATCAAAATGCTCCATGTCCTTGTCATCACAGTGCTCCCAGACACCTGTAATCACAATTCTCCATTCCCCTTTTCATCTCAATGCTCCATGAACCCTGTCATCACAATGCACCATGCCCATCATCATAATGCTTCCGGCTATTGTCAGCACAATGAAATCAAAATTCTCCATGACCTCTGTCATCACAATGCTCCATGACCCCTGTCATCACAAT